>NC_088877.1:4673375-4973375 GCF_032884065.1 Artemia franciscana
ATTCAAAAACCTCTATAGACTAACTAAAAAATATAACTATAAAAAAAGAATACCACATCCTTAGTAGGGGGATGTTTTACACCAATCGTCCAAATCATCTGTTTAGAGATCTTGTTACACTTATTTTGAAACTGAAATTCACTGTTTACATTGTCCAATGACGAGCATTCCAGTAGTATGCTACTGTTTGCAACAGACAGGATCTGAGTGATGGAAGCATGATGTAATATAGATTAAAACTTTTTCTTTCAACTTTCAGCAACAAAATCAAGTCAACATATCGGAAGCGCGTTATTCTACCCTTGAACTGCAGAACCTGGATAGGAGGTATATTTAGGTAGATGATACTGGCTACTAGGGACGTTTGAAGCTTGTAAGACTGCCAAGAATTGTTAGCTTTAGAGCTAAGTATGGTAAGCGGATTAAGTCTGGTAGCTACCGAAATAAGTCAGATACCTAACTTGTTATCATAGACAATGATGAAAGAGACAAAACTTCGTCATATAATTGAAGTCGAAGCATTTGTATAAATCTTTTCTTCTCAAGCTGTAATGTTTCTATACAGGAGACAAGCCTGAATGACATTTGCAAAACTAATGAGATATCTACTTAATTTATTAGCAAGAGGGACGAAATATAGTCTTATAGAAGTACCACCTTTAAGGCCAATACCACTACTGCTACTACTACTAGCAATTCACCGCAGCACCAAGCAGGCTCAAGCCAACACGGCTACGGACGCCTCTCCTCCTTACCATTACCTATTAAAAGGTAAACCACTTACCTCTTTTTCAAAAATAGTATTAATAATCAGGAGTAAGTTATTTCTAACCTCATAACAGCTATATTTAAGAAACATGTTTACCACAGTATAAGCACCTGGTGCCTGATTATTTATTATTGGTGTCTTTTTATTTTGATTCTTTAAGTACTGTCACCAATTCTTTCTCATAAAATAAATATTCCTGCTCATCCAAGGTGTCATAAACTTTTCATTTTCATCTATATCATTTCCTGTAGCTGTATCCCAGTCTATCCCATTCTAAAAATGTTCTTCCCCCATGTCTTTAAGTGTTTCTTTATAACAGAATTTACTCCGTATATGAAAGGGGCTTTTCCTCCTCAACACCCCAGTCTTTACGCTAAAGTTTGACTCTTTCTCTTAACTCTACTTTTTAAAACAGTAAAAACCTTTAGCGTAAAGAGCTGGGCGTTGAGAAGGAAAAGCTACTTTCATATTCGGAATGATTTCTGTTCGTTTTAAGTTTTAATGTCGCTCCTCACTTTCAGTTAAAAAAGCTTGTTTTTTTATTTAATTTCTGAACGTTTTTGAATTAATGCAGGTTTTGATTTTGGCTCTCCGGACATAAATAATTAAAACGAAATTTACATATTATTTTTTTTTTGCTAAATAACTTTCTCACAGTTTTAATCGAAAGATTTTGAGAAAAAAAAAGAGCAGGGGAGGAGGTGTAAGGAGGCCCAATAGCCCTCCAATTTTTTGATTACTTAAAAAAGGTAACTAGAACTTTTAATTTCTTACGAACGTTTTCATTAGTAAGAAATATACATAACTTACGAATTAACTTACGTAACGAACTTCTATATTCGTATATTTTTATTACGTATATGAGGGGGTTCACACCCTCGTCAATACCTCGCTCTTTATATTAAAGCTTAAATTTTGTCCCAATTCCTTAAGAATGACCCTTAAATCACAAAGGCCGTGGAATATATAGTTGAAATCACTAAAAATACTTTAGTGTAAAGAGCGAGGTATTACGACGAGGTGAACCCCTCATATACGTAATAATTTCTTTTCGTTTTAAGTTTTAATGCTACTCCTTACTTTCAGTTGAAAAAACTTTCCATATTTATTTTTTCATTGTTTTTTAAATAATGCTAGAAAATCCTGCGTTCCTTTCATTGAAATTCTCCTCCCCCATGACAAATTCCTTCATGGAAAGATACTCCCACGAAGATACTCCCACGGGGACTGTGGGGAGTAAGTCGTCCCAAAGCCATAGTTATTAGGTTTTTTGACTATCTCGGAATTTTGATCCAGTAACTTTGGGGAAAAAATGAGCGTGGGAGGGGGCCTAGGTTCCAATCAGCATGAAAATCTGATTCTTGTGATGTATCTTTTAGTATTCGTTTTTTAGAGTTTCGTTTATTATTGAGCCGGTTCGCTCTTTACTACAGTTCGTTACCTTGAACTGTTTGATAACATGGTGATTGTGGAGGTGAACATTTGGCGATTATTTTCTATTAACAAGAACCGAAATCCTGTGCAGACAATCTCAAGCCTATTAATCCCGAATAAATTTTCCGAATTAATTCCGAATATTCATACCTACAAATATTATGTTATTACAGAGAGGCACCCTATATCGTATAAAATTGCTATGAAAAGGTTTTCAAACAGTTCGTGGTAACAAACTCTAATAAGGGGCGATCCGGCTGAATAGTAACCAAAACTCTAAAAAACGGAATTTGATATCAATAGCTACAACAAAAGAATTGCATTTTAATGCTGATTTTAAATATATAAGTTTCATCAAGTTTAGACTTACCCATCAAAAGTTACGAGCCTGAGAAAATTTGCCTTATTTAGGAAATCGGGGAAAACACCCTCTAAAAGTCATAGAATCATAACGAAAATCACACAATCACATTCAGCATATCAGAAAACTCTACTGTAGAAGTTTCAAGCTCCTATCTAAAAAAAATGTGGAATTTTGAATTTTTTGCCAGATGGCTGATCACGGATGCGTGTCTATTTTTGTTTGTTTTTGTTTCGTTTTTTGTTGTTTTTTTTTCTAGGGGTGATCGTATCGATCCAATAGTCCCAAAATATTGAGAGAGGGCTCATTCTAACGGAAATAAAAAGTTCTAGTGCCCTTTTTAAGTGACCGAAAATTTTTGAGGGCACCTTGGCCCCCTCCCACGCCAAATATTTTCCCAAATTTATCGGATAAAAATTCTGAGATAGCCATTTTATTCAGCATAGTCTAAAAACCTTATAACTATGTCTTTGAGGATGACTTATTCCCCCACAGTCTCCGTGGGAGGGGCTACAAGTTACAAACTTTGACCAGTGCTTATATCTAGTAGTGGTTATCGGGAAGTATACAGACGTTTTCAGGGGGATTCTTTGGTTGGGATGGGGGACTTGTTGAGAAAAGGGAAATACGTTGGGGGAACTTTTCCATGGAGGAATTTGTCATGGGGGAAGAAAATTTCAATGAAGGGAGCGCAGGATTTTCTAGAATTATTAAAAAAAACGAAAAAATAAATGTGAAGAAGTTTTGGATAGGGAAAGTAAGGAGCAGCATTAAAACTTAAAACGAACAGAATTTATTACGTATATGAGGGGTTCGCTTCCTCCTAATACCTCTCTCTTTACGCTAAAGTATTTTTAGTAATTTCAACTATTTATTCTACTTCCTTTGTGATTCAGCCGTCATTCTTAAGAAATTAGGACAAAAGATAAGCTTTATTGTAAAGAGCGAGGTACTGACGAGGGGGTAAACCCCCTCATATACGTAATAAAAACAAATGAATACAGATCGTTGCGTAAGCTAATTCGTAAGTTATATATCTTTTACTAATAAAAACATTCGTAAAAAATTAAAAGTTCTAGTTGCCTTTTTAAGTAACCACAAAATTGAGGGGGGGGGGCAAATAGGCCTCCCCCCTGCTCCTTTTTTTCTCAAAATCATTCGATCAAAACTATGAGAAAGCCATTTAGCTAAAAAAAATAAATATGTAAATTTCGTTTTAATTATTCATCTGCGGAAAGCCAAAACCAAAACATGCATTAATTCAAAAATGTTCAGAAATTAAACAAAAAAACTATTTTTTTTAACTGAAAGTATGGAGCGACATTAAAACTTAAAACGAACAGTAATTACTGCGTATATGAAACGGGCTGCTCCCTCCTCAACGACGCTCTTTGCGCTAAAGTTTTTACTGTTCTAAAAAGTAGAGTTGAGAGAAAGTTTCAAACTTTAGCGTAAAGAGCGGGGCGTTGAGGAGGGAGCAGCCCCTTTCATATACGAAGTAATTACTGTTCGTTTTAAGTTTTAATGTTGCTCCTTACTTTCAGTTAAAAAAAAAATGTTTTTTTATTTAATTCAGTCTGAAAACGCCCACCAAAAAAGACTAAGATCAGAAAAATATCCATTAATAAATATCAAGCGCAAATGCTGTGTGATTTACTAGGCAATAATTTCCTCGAGTGATGTCACTCCTGAAGTGATAATATAGTCCACCGCAAGGATCTTAGTCTTGTAGCTACCCGATAGAGATGAGGCAGCCCTTTACAGAGACCATTGGTTAAAGATCTGAATATGACGCCCTGCCGTAGTTGTCCTCCTATAAATGACCCTCCTACGACAGTGTTGTGTGTCATCATGCAATTTAGTCCAATGCTGGGAGAAGGTTTGCAACTCACAAGACGTGTCAACACGCCTGTGGGCCGTGCTGAGTGTGCATTTCAGGGGTATTCTTCCTCCTGTGCTTTATTTTCACCCCCCCCCCCTCGAGAATGTGCCCCAGTTTCTATTGTGGACCCCAGAGACTAGGTCCCCCTTATGTCCCCCTTGTGCTTCCTATGGAGGTACCCTACGTATCTGTAGGGCACTTCTCTGTCTGTTCCCTAGGGGCGTGCTGAGTTGCTTGAGGGAGGCTTTACTCGGATTTTTACCCACGGATCTGTTATTTGGTTACGGAAGCAGATAATCAGGCATCAGGCATTTAACCACAACAATGGAACCAACAACAGTTTTACTCCTGTGCTAGCTGCTTCGAACACCTTAGTAAACATTCACTGTTGACAAGAAAACAAAATCAAAAAGAGATCGTAGGTAAACATAATGTCTGTAGTTTGTTACCAGAAGTAGTGCCCTAGCACTGCTTAAATAAAGAACCATATGCCTTCGGTTTATTATTTTAATTTTTCTCTCCCGCCACGTCGTAAGGAAGGACTGATCGCAAAAACTTTGAAGGGGGTTCATTCAATTGGAGCTTGAAACTTCGTGTGCCTTTCATAAGGTCCAAAAATTGCTGGAGGATAATCATCCCCTCCAACAACTTTTTGATTTTTCGAAATAGCAATTTCAGCATAACTGTTGTTCTGTGGGATAAAAAGGTCAAACGTTTTATTGCAGGAGAGTGGAAGGGGCTAACCCAGAAATTGGGCCAACAATGTTTTTGACCATGATCAGTTCGAAGATTGCTTGTTAGAAACCTACTGAAACCTGTTACTTGGCACAGCCCCTCCCCCCCACATACAAAGGGACCGAAAAAGGGACAATGAATTTTTCTCGATTGCCTCAAAACTTATATTCTTGTTCTGGGCTAAGGAGAACCCATTGTAGATGGAAAAATAGAAATAAGATTGGCTCCCCCCCAAAAAAATGGGGCCTGGCAAAGAACAAAGAATGTTTCCTCAGCCGCCCTGCATAGAATATGGAACTGTAGGTACTTGGCTGGGGGCTCATTTGAATGTGATTTGAAGCTTTAATGCTATTTTTCGGGCCAAAATTGACTTGAGGTCAACTAGCCTCCCTCCTGTCCCTTTTCTGTTCCCCCCTGTGATCCCATTACATTGAACTATAATTATGTAGCATTTTTCAGAAACATCAAAAAGTCTAATTTATATGCCTTCGGGGTCTAAATCACCCCGTAGCCCCTGGGATCTTGGCTCTTAATTATTAAATTGCCCCTTCATTCACAGTCAGGTCTTCGTAGAGAAGGAGATACTATTTGGTCTTGCTTGTCATATTGTCAAATAACTCAATCGTTTCGCTAGGCCCGAGTTCCAAGATCTCCCCACGGCTGTACTCTAGAAACATCACGTGTCCCTGAATAAATAAAAAGCCACTATGTTTTTTGGATTCCCGCAGCTAAGACATTTTGACAGATAGTATGTTGCTTGCTCATTTGTAAAAGAGAGCTGTTCTCCGTATGTTTTGGATTTTGGACACATCACCCCCGACCAAGCTTTGTTTTTGTAAGAAAACGTTTACGACTCGTCAAATTTGCAATAAGGGATCCTTTGCTGTGCTGATTATTTTCGTTTAGTTTACTGCTGTTGCGTTTTCCACCAAAGAAGTATAGGCCTTATTTTTAGAAGATCCCGTATAGATTTTAATAGGCACTTAAATGACGCATGTACTTTGACCACTTGAACATCTTGAGCGGTCAGAGCTTGCAGTAAGTCGGAATCTGTGAAATTTTGTTCAAATATTTTAACATGATTGGTAATTCTCTGAGAATTTCTAGCGCGAATAAAAGAAGAACCCTTTTAAAGCCAATTCAGTTTTTAGTCACTGAATTACGCAGGAAAATATTCTTTCTCATTTGGAGCCTCATCCAATCCTTTCGGGAGGGGTGTATGGCTCTTTAGAGAGTATAAATAGTAAAAAAGAGAAACACTTTTCAGAAGAAAGGGTCCATTGGACCATCTTGGTGGGATATGTAAAATCTATAAGAAAATACAGCTATGACACTGTACTTGAATTTACTAACTGAAAACGTGACAAAATTTACATAATGTATTTTGATTTTAAAAGGTAGAACTCGTATTATATTGAATTCTAATTATTAACTTGAAGATATGTCATTAATTGAAAACAGAGAGAAATGCTTTGAAGTGGCAGCACCTATTGTCCAAAAGTGAATTGAATGCCAATATTCATGGCGCTGCCTTCCTAATCCTAAAAAAGCGTATGTCCATAAACTCAGCTTTTTCCTAAATAAGCTTGAAAATATATTAAAGTAAGCTTTTCCTGTAGTTAGTCATTTTAAGTAATTTTAGGTCAACTTGAAACAACCTTTCAAACAGTTCGTGGTAACGAACTGTAGTAAGGAGCGACCCAGCTCAATAGTAACCAAAACTCTAAAAAACTGAATTTTGATATCAAGAGCTACATCAAAAGAATCGCATTTTAATGCTGATTTTAAATATATAAGTTTCATCAAGTTTAGTCTTACCCATCAAAAGTTACGAGCCTGAGAAAATTTGCCTTATTTAGGAAAATAGGGGGAAACACCCCCTAAAGGTCGTAGGATCTTAGCGAAAATGACACCATCAGATTCAGCGTATCAGAGAACCCTACTGTAGAAGTTTCAAGCTCCTATCTACAAAAATGTGGAATTTGGCATTTTTTGCCAGAAGACAAATCACGGGTGCGTGTTTATTTGTTTGTTTTTTTTTTTTTGTTTTTTTTTTTTTTTCCCAGGGGTCATCGTATCGACCAAGTGGTCCTAGAATGTCGCAAGAGGGCTTATTCTAACGGAAATGAAAAGTTCTAGTGCCCTTTTTAAGTGACCAAAAAAATTGGAGGGCATCTAGGCCCCCTCCCACGCTCATTTTTTTCCCCAGGTCAACGGATCAAAATTCTGAGATAGCCATTTTGTTCAACATAGTCGAAAACCATAATAACTATGTCTTTGGGGATGACTTACTCCCCCACAATCCCTGGGGGAGGGGCTGCAAGTTACAAACTTTGACCAGTGTTTACATATAGTAATGGTTATTGGGAAGTGTACAGACGTTTTCAGGGGGATTTTTTTGTTTGGGGGTGGGGCTGAGGAGAGGGGGCTATGATGGAGGATCTTTTCTTGGAGGAATCTGTCACGGGGGAAGAAAAATTCAATGAAAAGGGCGCAGGACTCTCTAGCATTACTATAAGAAAACAATGAAAAATAAACATGAAAACGTTTTTTTCAAATGAAAGGAAGAAGTAGCATTGAAGCTTAAAACGAACAGAGATTATTACGCATATGAGGGGTTCTAAAAATACTTTAGCATAAAGAGTGAGGTATTTAGGAGGAGATAAATACCTTGCTCTTTATGCTAAAGTATTTTTAGTAATTTCAACTATTTATTCTACGGCCTTTCTGATTCAGGGGTCATTCTTAAAGAATTGGGACAAAACTTACGATTTAGTGTAAAGAAGGAGGTATTAACGAGGGTACAAACCCCCTCATATACATAATAAAAATTAAAGAATATAAAAGTTTGTTACGTAAGTTAATTCTAAAGTTACGTATATTTTTTGCTAATAAAAAAATTTCGTTGAAATGAAAATCAATAGTTGCCTTTTTATGTAACCGAAAAATTGCATGGCAACTAGGCCTCCTTCCCCATCCCATATTTCTGAAAATCGTATGATCAAAACTAAGAGAAAGCCATTTAGCCAAAAAAGGAATTAATATGCCAATTTCATTTGAATAGTTTAAGTGTGGAGAGTCAAAATCAAACATGCATTAATTCAAAAACGTTCAGAAATTACATAAAAAAAACTAGTTTTTTTAACTAAAAGTAAGGAGCGACATTAAAACTTAAAACGAACAGAAATTACTCCGTATATGAAATGGATTGTCCCCTCCGCAATCCCTCGCTCTTTACGCTAAAGTTTGACTCTTTGCCACAATTCTGCTTTTTAAAACAATTAAAAGCTTTAGCGTAAAGAGCGAGGGATTGCGGAGGGGACAATCCATTTCATATACGGAGTAATTTCTGTTCGTTTTAAGTTTTAATGTCGCTCCTTACTTTCAGTTAAAAAAACTAGTTTTTTTATGTAATTTAGGTTAAATCGGCTAGTTTTTAGCCTCATAGTGATGCATTTCTGCATTCATTACCAGTACGGTATTCAATACCATTACTCCTTTTCAGAGTTTCGGTTACTATTGAGCTTGGTCAAGCCTTACTTTTAGATTGTTACCACCAACTTTTTGTTTGAAAATTAATTATCTTTTATTTATTATCTTGTATATTTATATTATACGATAGTCAAAATCATAATTGATAATATAATTAATAATGTAAAAATAATTAATATTAATAATTGTCATTAACTGAAAACAGAGAGAAATGCTTTGAAGTGACAGGACTTGCTATCCAAAATTAAAATGAATGCCAATATTAATGGTGCTGCCTTCCTAATTCTAAAAAAGCGTATGTCAATAAACTCAGCTTTTTCCTAAATAAGCTTAAAAATATATTAAAAATAAGCTTTTTCCTGTAGTTAGTCATTTTAAGTAATTTTGGGTCAACTCGAAAGAACCTTTTTAGGTTAAATTGGCTAGTTTTAAGCCTTAGAGGGATATATTTCTGTATTCATTGCCAGTATCCAATATCATTATCTCTTTTTTAGAGTTTCGGTTACTATTGAGCTTGGTCACGCCTTACTTTCAGATCGCTACCACCAACTTTTTGTTTGAAAATTAATTATCTTTTATTTATTATCTTATATATTTATATCTTATGATAATCAATATCATAATTAATAATATAATTAACAATATAATAATGATTAATATTAATAATTGTCATTAACTGAGAACAGAGAGAAATGCTTTGAAGTGACAGCAGTTGCTGTCCAAAGTGAAATGAATGCCAATATAAATGGCGCTGCCTTCCTAATTCTAAAAAGCGTATGTCCATAAACTCGGTGAATCTATAGGCCTGCATTCTACCCGCATGGCATATACCTTGTTCAGTTTATTTTAGATGGCTTCTGAGTGATATAAAACTTGTTGAACAAATGATGAATTATTTGTTAAAAACTATTTTTTTGTTAATAATAATTATTAAAAAATAATAAACAAATTATCAGCAAATAATAAATAAAAACAATAAATATATTGAAAAATAAGGGTATTTGTCTGTCAAACGAAACATACTCAAGAATTACGCTCTGTAAGTTCTGTTGAATCTGCAAAGAACCGGTTTACTGTCTGTATTGACATATAGCTTTGGCTCTGTGAAAAACCTAAGATGTAGGCATATTTAGATTAAATATTTAGTTGGTATTTTGGTTAGGCTAGATATTTAATATAATGCGTTCTGGGCGGCCTGCTTTCCATAGTTCTTTATCGTAGTTTTTATAATATTGTTAATAAATTATTACATTTTTATTATATTTCAGTACACAAATTTTGTTGGTATTTAATTTGGTTGTTAGCATAATTTGGTATATTTCATCAGGATTAACCCTTGGGTAAACCGTTTTTTGTCTTACAGAGCATAATTCTTAAGTGCATTTCGTTTAATAGACGAGCACCCAAATAAATTTTATATTATATTTTATATAAATAATTATAATTATACATTACATTTTAATTATACAATTATAAATTATACATTATAAATTATACATATAAATATCATTATACATTATATGTATAAAATAACTATACATTATAAATTATACATCACGACTTCTTATATGAACATTTCTTACAAGAAAAATTAATATTCAGTTTTTATGTACAATAAAACGCTTGCTGTAACTAAATTTATTTTATACCTTTTGAGAGGGGATAGGGGTGAGGATGAGAAGATCAAATTAGATAACAGATAAATTTATCGAGGGGATAGCTTCATAACTTAACGTTATCAGTAAAGATGGTGAATGCCTTGAAGATGTAAAAATTAGAATGGCGAAGGTACAGGGTGTTTTTTGAAAAAATTGAAACACTTTGGAAAAAATAGGAAAATAAACATCTCAACTAATATCAGAATTTAAGCAAGAGTAGTGACAGTGATCAAGTGTAACCCTGAAATGTGGATGCTCCGAAAGGTTGAGGAACGTATACTAGATGTGCTCTTGTGGAAACGTCTAAGGATGGATGACGGTAATTGTTTGACTGACTCTATATCAAACAAATAGCTGAAAGAAAAATTTTGTCCGATCCCACCTTTAAGGACTATAATGAAAGAAAGATTAATGTGGCTAAGTCACATTTTACGGATGGTGAATGATAAACGACCAAAAAGCGTGCTTTTTGGCCATCCGTCTGGGATTAAGTAAAAAGCAGGATGTCTCCAAATGTGATAGGAAGGAGTCATAAGAATGGCCTTAGAGGGATTTGAACTTTATGGGATGGGGGGGGGGGGTCAAAGAGTGAAGCTTTGAAAAGATATGGGTAAAGGTGGAATTTACACAGCCGTCTTAGCATCAGACAGATGGTGCTGAAATGAGCTGTTATTAATAGCAGTACTATTATTACTAGTATTAGTATTACTAGTATTATTATTACTAGTATTAGTAGTAGCAGTAGCAAGGGGCAGCAATAGTAGCAGTAGAGGAAAAATTCATTACAGTGCTCCCATATCGAGCCAAATACAAGCAAAAAAAAGCCAAATAAAAGTGAAAAATTTGATTAAAAAGGGGAAACACCGAGCCACAGCATCCCTGGCTTGGGGACCTGAGGCAGCTGACCTGGTTGCCTCCCCTAGGAACGGCCCTGGTGGTAGAAGTAGTAGTAATAGTAGCAGGAGCAGTAGTATCTCTAGTGCTACTATTAGCATCAATAGTAGTAGTGCTAGTAGTAGCAGTAGATTATGGTTACGGTAAGACAGAAAGTAAAAAATCTTTAAAAACGAGATAAACCTCCATAAATAGGGTAAAAATATTATTATCAATGCTGAGCCACCCCCTTTTTTTAAAGAGTGCTTGGATGCTCTCACGTAGCGTTTAATTTCAGGTTTAAGAGGAAAGTATTAGAGGACTTACCTAAAGTTTGACCAAGGACAGTACGCCCGTCCTCACCCTGACATGAACTCTTGGCATCAAACTGGTTTGTAAACTGAATGAAAGCATATCCACGGTGCATAGATATACCTGAAATAGAATTTAGCACGATAAAATAAAAGATTAAATGAGTATTTAATTAATGAACCATTTTAAATATTTCCCAACCTTAGATCTATTTTACTTTACACCGTTTAATTATAGACTTAATTTTGATGTTATAACTTATAAATTTAGTTATAAACTTAAATTAAATACTTATAAATAATTATAATTATAATAAGGTGCAAAATAATTGTGATTAAATTATAAGTATTAATTTACACATAAGTAATTATGGTTAGATAATTATAATAAGTACAAAGTCAAATATAAATTAAAGTTCAGTTATAGCCCAACATGTTTATTATTTTTTACAAAACATAAGGAACAGGACAGGCGTAGCAGTTTTCAAGAAAATGACCGCGATATTTATTCAACACGTATATAAATATGTATAAATATAAATACAATAAATATAATTTTATATAATTAAATAATTATAATAACTAAAAATTCAAATATAAATTAAAGTTCAGTTATAGCCCAACATGTTTATTATTTTTTACAAAACATAAGGAACAGGACAGGCGTAGCAGTTTTCAAGAAAATGACTGCGATATTTATTCATCATGTATAATAATATGTATATTAGTCTTAAACTCGCTAGGAATGTTGGCATTTTAAGAAAGTTGCAGTATATTTTCCCAAGAGATATTTTAAGAACAATATATTATTCCTTAATTCATCCTTATCTGCTATATTGTTGCAATGTTTGGAGTAGTACATTTCCTTCTCATCTCCATCGTGTTCGAGTTTTGCAGAATAAAGCGCTTTGAGTGTTATGTGGTGTAGGTTTTAAAGACTCGGTACAAAAGAGGTATATAGAATGCAAAATCTTGCCTTTAGCAGGACTTATTATTTTTTATCGAAGCCTGTTTATATATAAATATTTTCAAAATTGTTTACCAACATGTTCTAAAAGTATGTTTGAATTAGGAAGTGATATTCATACACATTCTACGAGACAGTCCGATATAATTCGTCGTCCGCTTGCTATTACCCGTAGATCTCAATTTTCTATTCGGCATCTAGGACCCCATGCATGGAATTGTTTACCTACGACTTTGAGAAACATGGATAGTTTTTTTGAATTTCGGCGGGAATTAAAGCTATTTTGCCTTAATATTTATGGTTTTGATAGTTGAGTGGACCTCAAGTGGAGCCAAGATGTTGGTTTTGATTTTGGCGATACTGGTAAAGTGGTTTTGGTTTCTTTTTGTTTTGTCTCTTTTGAAGTGTAAATCCGTTTCGATTGAAATGCAGGGTAATTGATTTTTTCTTCTTCTTTCTTTCTTTTTTCTTTTCCTTTTCTTTTCTTTTTATTTTTTCTTCTTTTTCGTATTGTTTTATTTGTATGTGTATTGGGGTTGTAAGCCCAAACAAGCTTTGCTTCGGGCCATTTGCTTGTTTTGTTTTGTTATTTATATTAATAAACCCATCTTTCTCTCTCTCATATAAATATAAATGAAATAAATATACTTTTATATAATTAAATAATTATAATAACTACAAATTCAAATATAAATTAAAGTTCAGTTATAGCCCAACATGTTTATTATTTTTTACAAAACATAAGGAACAGGACAGGCGTAGCAGTTTTCAAGAAAATGACCGCGATATTTATTCCACATGAGCGCACTTTGAGTCAGGTTTATTTTACCTAGGAGTTCAGCTTGCTCTACTTGAAACACCGAAGCGATAAATACGCCGACTTATTTATTTTTGCAATTTGTGTTTCAATATTTTTAATCCTAGGTTTGTAGAAGTACTTACTATAGAAGTTTAAGCTTATCCGACCTTACTTTGTACGCTTTTTGACAGTTCGTCTAATATATTTCTTCGTTTAACGTGTATTTTTTACAAATTTAAAACATTTACATAAAAACGCCGTTCTTTGTGTGAAAAAGGTAGTACATTTCTTAAAGGTGTGTGCCAGCGAGACACATTAAGACAGATCTGAATTTGGTGGCGCGGTGGATTGTCTATCAAAAGTTTCAGTTGGGAGTCTGATAAGTACATATGGCTTGTCACTCTAGATTAACCTGAATATCAATTATAAAAAAAATTACAGAAAAGGTTGAAAAAGGTTAAGATGAATATGAAAACCTAAAAACAAAAACAAGAATAAGTCATATAATAATTCAAACTTAAAAAGAACAGAAATTACTGTTAAACAAAAAGATATCCGTTGCGAATAGTTGTTTAAAACAAATAATCATATCAAACAAAAAGAAAACAGATAGTACTATAAATGAATAGATGAATCCTAAAACAAGTAGAAATTGAAATGAATAGCCAAGTCAAAATTAAACAAACAAAATTAACGCAAATGAGGGTAGGGCTAGCAGGACTCTAACCTTACCATATATCCCCGGAACCAGGGAAAGCGTATATGACGCCTATAAAACTTCACAAGACACCTCAGAGCTGACGCACAGCCCTGACATCCTCTCAATGTGGTGGAAGGGACAGCCACGCTTCTCAGGTCCTTGTCATACCTCCGTCATAAGGTAGATCTTGGCTGACCTCTTTTGCGCCTCCCCTTTGGGAAGCACTAATATACTATATTTGGGAGGCTATAATCTGGCTTACAATAGACTTGGCCATGGTGCTACATTGCATAGGGTCATTAACTAATCGGCCGTGATAATTAAAATTGTGACATATGCCATTTTTGTAACTTTTCAAGAGAGCCAAAAACGGAAAAAAACTTTGTCGGCTGTGGTCGCTCTGAAGGATAAGGCTGATGGAGATAAGGAGATCATATTCTAAGTGAATTCAAATTATTTCATTTTACGGCGAATGTCTCGCCATATACCAGGGCCTTATGACAAATGTCAAGTCCCCGTGTTATAGCTCCATTGGATAATCCTGTTCTGTCATTCTGAATATTAATTAAATGAAAAAAAGATTTTTTTTTTTTACTGAATATAAGTAGCGACATTAAAACTTAAAACGAACAGAAATTGTTCCGTATGTGAAACAGGCTCTCTCCTGCTCACCGTCCTGCTCTTTACGCTAAAGTTTTACTCTTTGTCACAACGCTTCGCTCATGTCCTCAACGCCTCGCTCTTTACACTAAAGTTTTTTTTATTGTTTTAAAAAATAGAGCTGTGAGAAAGAGTAAAACTTTAGCATAAAGAGCGGGGCGTCAAGGAGGGTACAAACTCTTTCCTGTACGGAACAATTTCTGTTTGTTTTATGTTTTAATGTTGCTGCTTACTTTCAGTAAAAAAACGTGATTTTTATTTAATTTCTGAAGGTTTTGAATTAATGCAGGCTTTTAATTTGGCTCACCGTACTTGAATAATTAAAACAAAATTTGATTATTAATTTTTCTTAAAACTAATATTAACCTTATGATAACTTAAATTAGATTTTTGTTTCAGTTGTTTAAGACTGACTCCTGAGTCACAAAGGCTATTTAATTAGGATAATAGCCTTTTTTAAAAGTTTAAAAAGAAACGTTAGCGTAAGAGCGAGCTACTGAGGAGAGGCAACCCATTTCGTGTACGTAATTTCTGTTGGCTTTACTTCTTACTTTCAGTTGAAAAAACTTGTTTATATTTAATTGCTGATCTTTTTTTAAATAATATCGGGAAATACAGCTCCCGCTCCATAAGAAATTCCCACCCCCCATGAGAAATTTCTCCACGAAAAAAATATCCTACGTAACTTAAATTCGCGATATTTGGGGAACCAATTTTTTAAGGCATTGTAACAAAACGGCCAAACAGGTCGAACCTATTTTTATGAAAATGAGAGTCACAAGTTCAGCAATTCTCAAATTACTGCAATGAATGAAAGAAAAGATCTTCAAAAGATATGCGCAATAATTTAAGTTTGTTTGAATCTCAATTTTATTCCTTACTTTCAGTTGGAAATTTTTTTTTTGTTATTTAATAACAGCCATAAGCCGAACACATACAATATCTTTAGTTTATTATCACATAAAAATCATAGTTATGAAGCAGCTTAAAGTAAAATCAAACAGTTCGTGGTAACGAACTGTAGTAAGGAGCGACCCGGCTCAATAGTAACCAAAAGTCTAAAAAACGGAATTTTGGTACCAATAGCTACATCAAAAGAATCGCATTTTGATGCTGATTTTAAATATATAAGTTTCATCAAGTTTAGTCTTACCCATCAAAGTTACGAGCCTGAGAAAATTTGCGTTATTTTAGAAAATAGGGAGAAACACCCCCTAAAAGTCATAGAATCTTAACGAAAATCGCACCATCAGATTCAGCGTATCAGAGAACCCTACTGTAGAAGTTTCTCGCTCCTATCTACAAAAATGTGGAATTTTATATTTTTTACCAGAAGGCAGATCACGGATGCGCGTTTTTTTTTTTTTTTTTTTTTTTTTTTTTCTTTACCTCGGGGGTTATCGTATCAACCCAGTTGTCCAACAATGTCGCGAGAGGGCTGATTCTAACGGAAATGAAAAGTTCTAGTGCCCTTTTTAAGTGACCAAAAAAATTGGAGGGCACCTAGGCCCCCTCCCACGCTAACTATTTTCCCAAAGTCAGCGGATCAAAATTCTGAGATAGCCATTTTATTCAGCGTAGTCGAAAAACCTTATAACTATGTCTTTGGGGACGACTTACTCCCCCACAGTCCCCGTGGGAGGGGTTACAAGTTCAAAACTTTGACCAGTGCTTACATATAGTAATGGTTATTGGGAAGTGTACAGGCGTTTTCAGGAGGATTTTTTGGTTGGAGGCAGGGGTTGAGAAGAGGGGGATATACTGGGGGAACTTTCCATCGAGGAATTTGTCATGGGGGAAGAAAATGTCCATGAAGGGAGCGCAGGATTTACTAACATTACTTAAAAAAAACAATGAAAAAGTGTTTTTCAGCTGGAAGTAAGCAGCAGAATTAAAACTTAAAACGAACAGAAATTATTACCCATATGAGGGGCTCACCTCCTCCTAATACCTCGCTCTTTACGCTAAAGTATTTTTAGTAATTTCAACTATTTATTCTGCGGCTTTTGTGATTCAGGGGTCATTCTTAATGAATTGGGACAAAATTTAAGCTTTAGTGTAAAGAGCGAGGTACTGACGAGGGGGCGAACCCCCTCATATATGTAATAAAAACATAAGAATACAAAAGTTCTTTATGTAAGCTAATTTATAAGTTACGTATATCTTTTACTTATAAAAAGATTCGTAAAAAATTAAAAGTTCTAGTTGCCTTTTTAATTAACCGAAAATCGGAGGGCAACTAGGCTTCCTCCCCCGCTCTTTTTTTCTCAAAATCATTGGATCAAAATTATGAGAAAGCCATTTAGCCAAAAAAAAATAAATATACAAATTTCATTTTAATTATTCCTCTGCGGAGAGCCAAAATCAAAACATGCATTGATTCAAAAACGTTCAGAAATTAAATAAAAAAAAACAAGTTTTTTAAATGAAATTAAGGAGCGACATTAAAACTTAAAACGAACAGAAATTACTCCGTATATGAAAGGGGCTTTTCCTTCTCAACGCCCCGCTCTTTACGCTAAAGTTTATTTTTTACTGTTTTTATATGTAGAGTTAAGAGAAAGAGTCAAACTTTAGCGTAAAGAGCGGGGCGTTGAGAAGGAAAAGCCCCTTTCATATACGGAGTAATTTCTGTTCGTTTTAAGTTTTAATGTCGCTCCTTACTTTCATTTAAAAAACTTGTTTTTTTTATTTAATTAAACACTAAGATCGACTTGAAAATAACACAAACGAATTATTGCTTATATCGGCCATTATTTTTACAAAATTCGAATTTTAGCTTAGAGAACGAGGTAATGACGAGGGGGCAAACTTCCTCATATACGTAATGCGAGGGGGTTCACCCACTCATCGATACCTTGCACTTTATGCTAAAGTTCAAATTTTATTCCAATTCTTCAAGAATGACCCCTGAATCACAAACGCTGTTTAATTAGAATAAATAGCTCTTTTGAAATTATTAAAAATACTTTGGCGTAAACAGAAAGGTATTGACGATGTGAAGAACCCCCTCATATACGTAATAATTTCTGTTGGTTTTAAGTTTTAATGTTGCTCCTTACTTTCAGTTGGAAAATTTGTGTTTTTTAATCTAATTTCTGATCGTTTTTGCGATAATGCTGGGATGTCCAGCTGGGATATCCTTCATAGAAATTATCTTCCCCCGTCAAAAATTCCTCCATGGAAAGATATTCCCACGTAACCTAATCCCTCCCCACCAGAGAAAACCCCACATGAGAATGTGTGTATACTTACCAATAACAAATACTATATGTAAATAATGGACAAAGTTCGTAACTTTTAGCCCTTTCCGAGGACTGTGTGAGATAAAGTAGTACCCAAAAACATAGCTATTAGACATTTTGACTATGTTGATCAAAATAGCTATCTCAAAAATCTTGATCTGGTGACTTTGGGAAAAAATTGTTGTGGGAGGGGGCCTAGTTGCCCCCTCACTCAAAAAGGACAGTCACTTAAAAAGGGCACTAGAAATTTTAATTTCCATTCAAATGAGCCCTCTCGCGAAATCTTATGACCACTGGGTATACGATCACCCTTGGGGAAACAAAAACAAACACGCATCTGTTATCTGTCTTCTGGCAAAAAATACAAAATTCCGCATTTGTGCAGATAGGAGCCTGAAACCTTTACAGTAGTGTTCTCTGATGCGTTGAATCTGATGGTGTGATTTTTATTAAGATTCTATAGCTTTTAGGGGGGCCTCCCCCTTTTACTAGAAAAAGGCAATTTTTCTCAGGCTCGTAACTTTTGATGGGTTGGACTAAACCTGATGAAACTTATATTTTAAAATTAGCATAAAAATTCGATTCTGTTGATGTATCTATTGGTATCAAAGTTTCTTTTTTTAGAGTTTCGGTTACTATCGAGCCGGGTCGCTCCTTACTTTCAGTTCCTTACCACGATCTGTTTGACAAGACCTGATAAAAAAGAGACGAACGCCACTTATCTTTTTGTCTTTTTGTCTTATATAGGGGTACACGATAGGACAATTATGACTGCACCATTCGATTCCTCGTGCTTAGTTTACCCATGATACATACATAATTTATTTTCGACCAAAATGGGATATGTCGCACTTAATTATCACAGCTGTGAACCGGTTCTCCAGCAAACTCCTATGTTTCGGTTAACTTTTACTGCCATGATATATTCAGAATTCTTCTAAGAAACATATTTTCATAGGCTAGAGAATGGTTCTCAAGTTTGATTGTCAGCTTCCAACATTTGCTAGCAGCTAGGAGGTTGGGCATCACGTTGTTATTCAGAAGGCGAAGCTCCAAGCGAATAGAGTATGTAATAATGCGCAAGACTGGTTTGAAGTTGTTCAAACCCAATATTGCTTATCCATTTCCCTTATAGATCTCGTAAGCTGTTAGACCATTATGGCCTTAATCATGTATCTAGCGCTATAAAGGACAAGAAAATGTCCAAGATACTTTTTATTTGTTTGTTTGGTTGGGTATGGGAAATACTGTTATAGAAATTTCTGTTGTAGATGGACTTTCGCAGCGTTTGTGCAAATTTGTCTCTGGCTTCTGGTGAAAAAAGTTCTTCAGCGATTTCAAATAAGAGGTGTCATTTTTTAGAAAAAGACAAAGGGGAAGTATTAATAACACCATTCCTAAATTAGCCTGCTGACTTGTCACTGGATATTGGTGATTTTCTTTTGCGCTTGAAGATAAGGGCAACTCGATTGAGATTACTGATTGTTCCTTGGATACTACGAGTCAGTACCTCTTTAGTTTCCTAATGATTAATGAAAAAGAGGTAATACACTCGCTTAAAATAAATCCAAAGTATGTAGTCTCATGTATAGTAGTCCTTTTCATATAACAAATTTAACGAATATCCTTTTAACGTAGTCCTTTAAACGAATATCTTAAGTTAGGCTTTAATTGGCATTGTTTCAGCTTTCGCAGAAAACTTTATGACAGCAATAGACTTAAATTTTTGAAAGAAATCGTAAGGGGTCTCTGATTAAGGCATATTTAATATTAATTTTGTTTCGTATATTAAAGAAGTATTTGACGGTTTTGAAACACTTCAGTAGGATAAAACCACGATTTATAATATTTCAAAACAGAGAAATGTAACGCTCTTTAGTTTTTTTTCTTCTCGGGCTGCTGCTGTGCTTTTTGGTATTCTAACCTCTTTTTATTTTAGTGAATTATGCCTGTTTTTTGTTTATTTTATCTTTTTCTGTTATTCAGCTTTTTCTTTATTATTCTAATATTGTTTAGATATGCTCTTTCCAGGCTTAGCTATTGAATAAATGATTTGCTCAAGGCTTTTGCATATTTTAAGAAGAACTGTGAGCTACAATAATAGAGATAGGAAAAGAATGGAGAACATTTTTCGCTACTTTGCGCTATTTTTTCTGTTATTCCTCTAAGAAACTAACGTAAACCAGGATTAACGGTAAAACCTGACAGCAAAAAATTGAAGTGTATGGTCTATATTATTTTTCCATCCTTTTGCTACGACGAGCCTAGGAATGGACCAGGGAAGGGGGTGATGGTGATGCAGGAGTTATACTCCCCTCATCTCTTTTAATAGATAACTTCGAAGACCACACTACCTTTCCATGACGAAAGTAAAACAGTTCAAAATAGTGATGATACCTTTTTATTGACAGTAAATAGATATAAAATTATTTAACTGGATATTTCGAACACATGTACAGTGTTCATTATCAGCAGTAAAACTGTTTTACTGCTTTTACTGCTCAGCAGTTTTACTGCTGATGATGAACACTGTACATGTGTTCGAAATATCCAGTTAAATAATTTTATATCTATTCACTGTCAATAAAAAGGTATCATCCCTATTTTGAACTGTTTAATCTCTTTTAAAGTGAGATGAGTCGTTTATTTTAACCTCAACCAGGTCCCAGCCACTTAATTCAGTCAGAGACTGTCTAAGTTGTATTTTTTTTTTCATTTAAAGGCTTTCATACTTCTCGGTAGATGATGGATAAAATCTGACAGCATTTAGCATCAGCTATAAATTGCAATGAAGACAAGCCGAGTCGTTTAAATCAACAGGCTCAAAAGAACTGACATAAACACTTAATTTTGTTCTTTTTTTCTTCCTTCAATTCAGTATTTTGCAAGAAAGTAATAAGCGTTTAATCTTTACAGTTTTGGCAGAAAGTGGGAACCTTGAGCAGAATTTACGAATATGTTATTACATTTATGAAGGCTGCAAGTAATTCATACTAGTGATCAAAAAGGATTTCTTTTTTGATTTTCTTTGAGGTACAAATTACAGAGGGGAGTTGAAAAAAGTAGCATAGAATTACTTTCAATTGTCTTAGAAGTAGAGCTTACAGTCTAGGAGCTGAAATGAAGTTTTATATTCTGTGTCAAAGAAGATTATCTATTGTTTTTCCTTAAGCTCTTGTTTCTTTCGACTATCATTTTGCTTTATAGTGGAAAGATTCGTTCTAGTCGTTAAACAAACAGATACCAACTTCAAACTGATGTCTGACATTAATAAAAATCTCCAGTTGAGGTTAATATGAAAACATTGAAGTGTACGACAGTTCCATAGCCATATTGTCGAAATATTAGGATAGTAAATGGACAAATTTTGAAACCTAAGATAGGAGCATCTTCTGTCAGATCTGAAAATGATGCCCTCTTCTTTTAATAAATATTCCTGTGCCAGATTTCGGTTTAGCACGTTATTTAGTTTTTTTTTTTGTTTAAAAGGAATGGGATTAGATGTGCCACCTAAAAAATAGTTTTACCATGGCTGACGAAAATGGAGCTTACCCTTTATTCAGGGGTGACCAGAACTGGCACGGAGCGGAGAGTTGATGGATCTTCCCTGATTTTAGTCATATCTGTCATTTATTTTGAGCTAAACTGTGCCCTAAGCACTTGATACACACATAGGGAGTCCAAGTTTTATAATTCCGTCCGTGGAAAGGGTTTTGGATTTTTAAGCTTTAACAACACAAAATGATTAATTTTGACGCTCCTTAGCAACTATTGGGTATCCGAATAGAGACTAGTCTAGTCGTTTAAATTAAACCAGGTTTAAAGAAATTCGATTTAAATCAAGTTGCCATGCATCGATTCCCGTTTATATTCGGGTATAATTGAGTTACAATAGCAATATTTTGATTTTTTTTTCTGTTCAGTAGATTTTTGTATATTGCAAGAAAATGGTATAGCTCCGGCCTCTATATTTTTAAGGAGAGAATGGCCATCTGGTCGGATTGATGAACATGAGGTTACGTTTTAGAAAGTTATACCCATGGCAAAAAGGGTGGCTTTTCGTTTTCCTGGAGACAGAGTCTACGGCTTGGGAGATGAAGTGGACTTACATAGCCTGTGTCTGAGTAGACTGTTCGAAGCTGTTCCCCAAGGTTTTATATATTTGGGCGTTGATTCTGCTCTTGAGTGCATTGCTACTTTTGAGCAAACAGGAATCAATTTCAAACTACTACTAAACTTAAATAAATAAGTTACTAAGATCTGTAACGGACAGTGGCTTCATCTCCAAAATGTTTCATTAGAGTTAAATAAACAGAAATGTTCAAATCAAAGGCCCCAATCTGTTGCCATCTTCTTCTTCTTATTTGATTATTTGGAGATACTAACGCATAATCCCTATGCAGCTCCAGGCCCTGCGGTAGCTGATATTGAACTTAGGGGCCTGTAGTATAAAGCAGAGATTAATCCTATTGTGCCACCACAGTGTGTGCCTTCATCTACTTATAGAAGCCATTTCTGTTTTTGATTTTGGTTAAGTTTAATTTATCAATTTTTCTAAGTCTAGGGTTGAAGCAGAGAAATGCCATCACAAGTGCCATATAAAATTCAATAGTTCACTCAACTCTAAAAAATATTGGAGCTTACCCTTTGGTATTTTTTGCCAGCTAAATTAAATAGTTGGACTACGGTAAAAAAATAATTATAGCTAAGAAAGAAATGAAATTTTGGATGGAGAGAATTTAGAGAGGGAATATCTTTTTTTCTCAATTCAATCAATATGTTGAAGAACTGATACACATATATCCGCAATTCTCAACAAGTGGCATTTAGTGAATTTCAGCAGGATGAAATCTTCATTGTCGTAACGCCCATGAAAAAAAACTAGATAATTATTTCGTGTAAAATAGAGCTGAGTCTGCGTTTGGTACAAAAATGAGTTAAGTTCTGATTTGGTGTCAAAACAAGCTAGAGACACTAGCCAGGACCGTGGGCCTTCCACTCTCTCTTTTCTCCCTGTTAAACTTCTAGTAGAAAGTTAGACATATTGCCTCTTCCTTAGTCAGAATAAAGCAAGAATTATCAATTTGTCCTGTTGGAGGCCATAAACCTGCCGTTTGGTCTTGTAGCCCCTCCCTGTCCCTCCCAATGCTGACTTCTTTGTGGAAAGTGGGCATCTTACCCAATGTTTGTTTCAAAATACTCAAGGTTCATTAGTCTGTATGACTGAAGAAGCAAAGGTGGCACAACTGGCTTCTCGGACTCAGCCCCCCTATCCTGAAATCGATTTTTTTTTAGCAGAAACTTAAATTTGTTACAACTTATTTGAACCAAAAAGAGAGACGAATTTTCAATCAGCGTGACTTCAGTAAATCGGGCCAGTACCCTGAGACTAGCCCTCACCGAGTACCATCTTATTCTCAAGTACCAACGAGTAGAAATTTAGTCCTATGGTATTTTGATTGAACTACAGTAACACAATAATCTCCAGTTCTTACTATTAAACACGTAAAGTATACCCGTGACCGACCCCGCCCTGCATTCTTGTCACCATTATCCCTTCGAGTGATCTACGATGATAAATTTTGAAAAAAAAATTTGTAAAGAGTCTTTGGGACATAAAAAAATCGAGAATCCCTCTATTGAGATATAATTGCGACAATTTTGATCTCGTTGTCTGAAACTAAAATTAATTTCAAACGAAATCTAATTGAAAACCAGGGAGTTAAACTAAATTAATTTTGCATCTTTAGAAGGAACACAAAAAGTAGATTCTTTAAATGCAAAATTTAGACTGATTTTATGACTTTAGGCACAAAAAAATTATCCCCAATGAATAAGGCTCTTTTCAGGGCAACTATAATAGAAAGTTGGCCATGAAAATAATTTTTTTTTAGGAGAGCAGATACTGCTGGAGCTACAAATTTACTGTGTGGCCTTTTTACCCCTCGTCCCTCTCACCACCAGATTTTCAAAAAGTAGGCAAGTTACCCCTTTTTGAGCAGGTAGCACAAGTGGCTTCTCGGACCCAGCCCTACCCTCCATCCTACGTCCAATCTTTTAACGGAAACTTAGAAATGTTGCACTTCGTTGAAGGATTTTCAATCTCTGTGACTGGAGGATTAAAGTAGGACAACGGTACCTAGAAATTACCCCCCCACCCACTACCACTTCCTAGTAGAAAGTTAGGCATAAGACATTTTGTGTGAACCATAAAAGTTTTCAGTTTTTACTACCGAAGGCGTAAAGTATACCGGTGATTTATCCACCTCCTCCCCTACACTCTTTTCACCATTATCATCATGACTTACGCTGAAAAATTTTGGATGAGAAAAACATTTGGTAAAGGTTCTTTGAGACATGCAATTTATTTGACATGGTTTTCAAGGACAAAAAGATTGAGAAACACTGTTCAAAAGAGTTAACAACAAGCGTAAACTGATGTCTTTTTCATGAATGGAGAGTAGCCTCTTTCGAACCAATTTATCTTCTGATCTCTTTCTTTTTATTATTCTTGTAAAATACGCTAAAAAAAAACTCACACACAGAAAACAATAGATTGCTTGAGAACAAACAATAAACGCGAAAACCTAATTGTATGACTTTCTTAAAGCTTAAGTATGACTCCTTTTCACCCTGAATTCGGGGATTATATTTTTGTTTCCTGTTATATAAAGAGCTTATGGATTGTAAATGGGACCATACGACTCGTTTAGCGCTTAAAGATGCCTGTTTTTTTTTAATCTTACTACTTTTTCTACCTTTATTTGCTACTTTGCACATATCCTATAAGTTATAGTTATCACTGTATAACTGTCGTAGCATCTTAAGACGAGTTCTTTTGATCTTTGACATCTGGACTCCGTTTCTATCTTCTTCTTCCTACAGATTTTGTATGTTTAAAGGTCAATGTAACTACTCTTGAATAAAATAGATGAGTAGCATGGGGAGCAATACTCCTGAATATACAGCCTGAGGCTCTAAGGATTATACCCTGAATCTCATTGCATATACCCTTAACCTCATTAGCATATTACAGACAGAACATCTCATTAGCATATTACAGATGATACACACAATCTTATGAATACATTTTTTATTGGAGTTGAATGAAACCGGTTTACATTCTTATGTAAATAAACATAAAATATAATAAGTCTAGCTTCCTACACAGAGTGAATATAAAGTGGAATTTTAAATACATCTTATAATACGAACCGGATTCTAATGAATCAAAAACGACAAGTCTGCTACTCTTTTTTTATGACACACACTTGGGTAAAGTAAACCGGCGAACTTATGTCCCCAATGAATCAATTGCTATAGCATTTTTTTAGTGGGAACTGGGACCAAAGACCAACCTCCAAGGGCCCTTAATGCCCAGCCCATCAACTTTTAACCCTTTTTTTGAACTTAAGATTCTTTTTTTTTACTTAATTTTTTGTCTTAGGAATTATTCAACTTTTTTTTACAAGTCTTAAAATGACAATAAATATACTTATAACAAGAAAATTTCATTTGTGATACTTTCGAAATAGGAAATGAACACAATATAGATATCTAAATCGTGATTTTTCCATTAGAAAAATTATGTATATAGTGATTTTTTTTACTTATTTTTATTTGAACTTAGAGAGTTTTTTCAACTTTTTTTTCATTTAAAAAATGACATTGTAACATGTTTGTATTAGAATTGGATATCGTATGCTTGTAATGAGTCTGATATAGGCAATTTGAAATGATGTTTACGTAAATTTGAGAGGCTATTAGCAAAGGATTCTGTCAACTGAATGTTTTTGGTAGGAAGCAATATAGGGCAAAAGGTTGTTAAGTTGGTATAAATGTTAGACTTAAATTAAGGATTTTTGTTTCAACTGTTCTGTTTCAAGGAAAAATATGATGTTACATGCTAGAAAAAAGCTTGAATCAAGGAATGTACCCTGAAAAGCTATAAAATCAAAGCACTTCTGTGTATAAATATCTCAGCTAGTAGTTAAGTTCCAAGTGTATCAGTTGCTAATTGAGTGAACAAAAATTAATAAAGGCACTTTTGAGTACAATAAACTGAGGTAATTGATCAATTTTGAGTGTTTTAGTTGCAAGCTGAGTACCAGGAATTTAATAAATACATTTTTGACTAAACGAAATCGGCTAGTTGATAAATTCCAAATGTTTTAGTTAGCGACTGGATATAAATATTTAATAAAAGTAGTTTTGAGTTGAACAAACTCAGCTAGTTGTTAAATTGTGTTTTAGTTGCTATGTTAGTAAAATATTTAATGACAGCACTTTTGAGTACAACAAACTCGTCTAATTGATAAATTCTGTGAGTTTTACTTGCAGGTTGTGCGCCAAAAATTAAATAAACGCACTTTTGAGTACAACAATCTCAGCTAGTTGGTAAATTCCGAGTCTTGGAGTTACCGACTGAGTATTATAAAATCTAATGAAAGCACTTTTGAGTATAACAAACTCAGCTAATTGGCATATTCTAAGTGTTTTAGTTGCTGATTGACTAACGAAAATTTAATGAAAGTACTTTTGAGTACAACCAACTCAGCTAGTTTTTAATTCTATGTGTTTTACTTGCTAGCTGAGTACCAAAGATTTACTAAAAGCTTTTTTGAGTACAACAATCACAGCTAGTTGTTAAATTCCGAGTCTTTTAGTTACTGATTGGATATGAAAAAATTTAATAAAGCACTTTTGAGTACAAAAAACTCAGTTGCCTGGTAAAGTGTCTTTTTTGCTCGCTGAGTAAAAAATTTAATGAAAACATTTTTGAGCACAGCAAAATCAGCTAGTTGACAAATTCTAAACGTTTTAATTGATGGCTGAATAACCAAATTTAATAAAAGTACTTATGAGTAGAAAAAGGTGAGATAGCTACCAGCTTTCGAGTGTCTTATTTACTGACTGAGTATAAAAAATTATAAAAACACTTTTGACTACAACAAACTGCATTAGTTAGTATATTTTGAGTGTCTTCGCTGCTGACTGAGCATAAAAATTTAATAAAATCAGTTTTGAGCAACAAACTGTGCTAGCTGATAAATTCTGTGTGTTTTAGCTGCAGGCCGAGTAACTGTAATTCATTAAATGTACTTTTGAGTAGAACAAAATCAGCTTGTTGATTGATTTCGAATGCTTTAGTCATCCACAGGGTATAAAAAATATAATAAAAGCAGTTTTGAGTAAAACAAACTGAGATAGTTGATAAATTCCGTGTGGCTTACTTGTTGGCTGAGTACCAAAAATTTAATAAAAGGACTTTTGAGTACAGCAATCTTAGCTAATTGGTAACTTCCGAGTGTCTTAGTTACTGACTAAGTATCAAAAATTTAATAAAAGCACTTTCGACCAAAACAAACTTTTTAGTTGCGAGCTGAGAACCAGAAATCTGATAAATGCACTTTGTAGTAGAGCGAAATAAGCTGGCTGATAAATTCCAAATGTTTTAGTTACCGACTGGGTATCAAAAAATTTAATAAAAGCAGTTTCGAGAACATCTAACTCAGCTAATTGGTAGATTTTGAGTATTTTAGTTGCTGACCGAGCAATCAAAATTTAATCAAAGCACTTTTGACTAAAAAAAAACTCAACTAATTGATAAATTCTGTGTGTTTTAGTCAATGAAAGATTTTGAATTGAAAATTCTTCAGAAGTTGATAAATTCCTTGTGTTTTACTTACCGAGTGGGCATAACAAATCCAATAAAAGCAGTCTTGAGTAAGACAAACTCAGCTAGTCAATAAATTCAGTGTGGTGTACTTGCTGGCTAAGTACCAAAAAATTAATAAAAGCTCCTTTGAGTACAGCAAGTTCAGCTAGTTGATAAAGTCTGAGTTGTTTAGCTGCTGACTGAGTAATAAAAATTTAATAAAAGCATTTTTGAGTACGAAAAACTCAGCTAGCTAGTAAATTCCAAGTGTTTTAATTGCTGGCTTAGTACAAATAAAAATTACTGAAAAAACTTTTGAGCAAAACAAACTCAACTAGTTGGAACATTCCGAGTGTTTTAAATTTTAACCGAATATCAAAAATTTAATAAAAGCAGTTTTGAGTACAAAAAACTCAGCTAGTTGATAAATTCCATGTGTTTTAGTTGCAAACTAAGTGCCAAAAATTTAATATATGCACTTTTGAGTACAAAACTGATCTCTTTGGTAAATTCTGAATGTTTTAGTTGCTGGCTGAGTACCAAAAAATTTAATGAACAGTACTTTTTAGTACGACAAACTCAACTAGTAGGTAAATTCCTAGTGCTTTGGTTTCTAGCTGAATATTAAAACTTTATTAAAGGCATTTTTAACTACAACAAAATTAGTAAATTAGTAAAACAAACTCAACTAGGTGATAAATTCCGTATGTTTGAGTTACCGACTGGTAATGAAAATTTAACAAAAGCACTTTTGAGAAAAACAAATGCAGCTACTTGGTAAATTCCGATTTTTGTAGTTGCTGACTGAGTACAAAAAATTTAATAAAGGGACTTTTGAGTACAATAAAAGAACTTGTAGATAAATTCCGAATGTTTTAGCTGCTGATCTAGTAACGAAAATTTAACAAAAGCATTTTTGAGTACAAAAAATTCGGATAATTGGTAAATCCCACATGTTTTATTTGCTGTCTGAGTACTATAAATTTAATAAATGTACTTTGGAGTACAAAAACTTAGCTAGTTGGTAATTTCCGAGTGTTTTAGTTACCAATTGAGTATAGAAAATTTAATAAAAGTACTTTCTGAGTACAACACACTCAGCTTCTTGGTAAGATTCGAGGGTTTTATTTGCTGACAGAGTAGCAAAACTTTAATGAAAGCACTTTTGAGTACAAAAATTCAGCTAGTTAGTAAATTCTGACTGTTCTAGTTACAGGCTGAGTACAAGAAATTTAATCAGCTAGTTAACATATTCCAAATTTTTTAGTCACCGTCTGTGTACCAAACAATTAAAAATAACAGTTTTGAATACAACAAACTCAGCTAGCTGATAAATTCTGTGTGTTTTACTTCCTGGCTGAGTACCAAAAATTTAATAAAAGCACTTTTGAGTACAATAAATTCAGCTAGTTTGTAAATTCCAAGTTTTTTTTCACCGACTGGGCATCAAAAAATTCGATAGAAGCACTTTTGAGTACAGCAAACTCAGATAGTTGGTAAATTTTGAGTTTTTTAGCTGCTGACTGAGTAAAAAATCTGATGAATGTAGTTTTAAGTACAACAAACTCACACTTACACTTAATAAAAGCAAATTTTAGTACAGCAATCTCAGCTACTTGGTAGTTTTAAACTTAGCTAGTATTATAGCAAAGTCGACTAGTTGGTAAGTTCCAAGTGTTTTAGCTCCTGAGTTAATATCAAAAATACAATAAAACCACTTTTTACCATAACGAACTTAACTAGTTGATAAATTCCGTGTGTTTTAGTTACAGGTTGAGTACCAAAAATTTAATAAAAGATCTTTTTTTACAACAGGCTCAGCCATTTGATAAATTTCGAAAAGGGCTATATGTATGCTGGTTAGCATTTCTATTCTTTGTTAAAGGTGAACACATTAGTTTTGTGTGTTAGTTCGTTTGTAATTAACAGTGTGAGTGTCAACTTAAATTGTATAATGCGGAAAAAAAATTTGAAGTCTCACTACTTTGGATTTTTTTCAAAGCCAGAGACACATGAGCGTGAATTACAGCCCAACTTTTGCCATCTATTCCACTATTTTCAAGATGACAACATAGCGTGGCCGGCCACGCTAACCTAATTTAAACTAACCTAACTTAAAAGTAGTTAACTTAATGTACCCTAACCATTTATGCTGCCCTCTATAAATATAGTGGAATGGATGGTAAGAGATGGGCTGTAATTCACGTTCATGTGTTTCTGAAATTGAAAAAAAATCCAAAGCAGCAAGACATCATAAGAATCTTTAATTTTTTCCGCATTATTCAATTTAGATTGACTTTCAAACTGCTGATTATAAACGAAATAACAAACAAAAATTATCTGTTTACCTTTAAAATGTTAAAAGCTGAAAACTAAAAAACTTAAAAAACTGTTCACTTTTGAAAAAAAACTAATCACCAACATATTCCACTTTCTGCGATTTATCAACTAGCTGAGTCTGTTGATAACAAACATGCTTTTATTAAATTCTATTAATTAATAAAATTAATTAATAAATATTAAATTATATTAATATTTCTATTAATTATTATTTATTAATTATTTTATTTTATTAAATTCAACTAGCTGAATTTCTTATGCTCAAAATGACTTTTATTAAATTTTTATATTAAATCAGCAACTAAAACACTCTGAATTTACAAACTAGTTGAGTTTGCTGTGTTAAAAAAAAGTGTATTTATAAAATTTTTTGTACTCAGCCAGCAGCTAAAAAAATTGAGAATTTACCAACTAGCTGAGTTTGTTGTACTCAAAACTGCTTTTATAATTTTTTTTATACCCAGTCAGCAACTAAAAAATTCAGGATTTATCAACTAGCTGATTTCGTTCTACTCAAAAGTGGATTAATCAGATTTCTTTTACTTAGCCTGCAACTAAAACACACAGAGTTTATCAACTAGCTGAGTTTGCTGTACAATAAAGTGCTTTTATTAAATTGTCGGTCAGCAACTAAAACACTCGGATTAGATCCAATAGCTGAGTTTGTTGAAACCAAAAGCGTTTGTATTAATCTTTTTGATTCTCAGGCAGTAACTGAGACACTCGAAAGTTACCAAGTAGCTCAGATTGTTGTACTCAAAAGCGCTTTTATTAAGTGTTTGGTGGTAAGCCTGCAAGTGAAACAGATAGAATTTATCAAGTAGTTGAGCTTGTTGTGCTCAAAAATGGATTCAGTACGTTTTTTGGTACTCAGCCAGGAACTAAAACATTTGGAATTTATCAACTAGCTGAGTTTGTTGTGCTCCAAAGAGCTTTCATAAAATTTTTGTTGTTTCATAAAATTTTTGTTAAGCAGTTAGAAACTAAGGCACTCGGTATTTACCAAGTAGCTGACCTTGTTGTGCTCTAAATTGCGTTTATTACATTTTTTTATACCAAGTTGGTACCTAAAACACTAGGGATACACCAACTAGCTGAGTTTATTTTTCTCAAAAGTGCTTTTATTAAATTTTTGATATCCAGTGAGTAAGTAAACATTCGGAATTTATCAACTAGCTGAGATTGTTGTAATTGAAATGCTTTTATTAAATTTTTGGTACTCTGCCCACTACCAAAAAATTCAGAATTTACAAACTGGCTGAGTTTGTTGTATTCAGACATGCTTTTTATTAATTTGCTTATTTCAGTCAGCAACTAAAACACTTGAAATATATCAACTAGCTGAGCTTATTATGCTCAAAAGTGCTTAATTTTTTTATGCCTAGTCGGTACATAAAACATACGGAATTCATCAACTAGCTGAGTTTTTTGGACTCAAAAGTGCTTTCATTAAATTTTTGTCAGTCGGTCAGCAACTATAACACTGGAAATTTACGAATAGTCTGAGTTTGTTGTACTCAGAAGTGCTTTTATTAAATTTTAATATTTAGACAGAAACTAAAACACTTATAATTGATCAACTAGTGTAGTTTGTTTTGCTCAAATCTGTTTTTCATTAATTTTTTTGGTACTAAGACAGCAATTAAAACATTTAGACTTGTTGTGCTCAAAAGTTTTTTTTATTAAAGTTTTGATATTCATTTGGTAACTATAACAATTGGAATTTAACAACTACCTGAGTTTGTTTTACTCAACAATGTTTTTGTTAAATATTTGGCACTCTTCTGAAAATAAAACACACGGAATTCATCCACGAACAGAGTTTATTGTACCCAAAAGTATTTTGATACCCAGTTGGTAATTAAAACATACGAAATTTATCAACTAGTTGAGATTGTTGTACTCAAAAGTCCTTTTACTAAAAAAAATTTAGACAGTCAGCAAATAAGACTCACGGAATTTATTAATTATTAGAGTTTGTTTTAGTCAAAATTAGTTTCATCAAATTTTTGTTACTCGGTCAGTAAATAAAACTCAGAATTTACCAACTAGCTGATAAAACTCAGAATTTACAAACTAGCTGATTTTGTTCTACTCAAAAGTACCTTTACCACATTTCTGGTACTCACCTTGCAACTAAAACACACAATATTAATAAACTATCCGAGTTTGTTGTAGTCAAAAGTGTTTTATTAAATTTTTGATACTTAGTCAGCAACTAAAACACTCGGAATATACCAAATAGCTGAGTTTGTCATAGCCAAAAGAACTTGTATTAAAATTTTTGATATCATTCAGTAACTAAGATACTCGAAAATTAGAGCCTAGCTGGGATTGTTGTGATCAATAGTGATTTCATTAAAATTTTTGGTACTTAGCCAGGAACTAAAACACTCGGAATTTATTAACTAGCTGAGTTTTTTGTTCTCCATAGTGATTTCATTAAAATTTTTGGCACTCAGCCTTCAACTAAAACCGTCGGATTTGATCAACTAGCTGATTTTGTGTGCTTTCATTCAATTTTTGTTACGCAGTTAGCAACTGAGTTTGTTGTATCAAAAAATGCTTTTATTAATTTTTTATACCAAATCGGTAACTAAAACAATCGGTAGCTAAAATATATTTTTGATATTCAATTAGCAGTTAAAACACTCGACATTTTTCACCTAATTGAGTTTGCTGTTGTCAAAACTGTTTTTATTAAGTTTTTGTTACTCAGCCAGCAGCTAAAACACTCAAAATTTACCAACTGCCTGAGTTTTTTGTACTAAAAGTGATTTTATAATTTTTTTATACCCAGTCGGTAACTAAAAACTGTACTTAAAACTGTTTATATAAAATGTTCGTTACTCAGCCAGCATCTAAAACACTCGGAATTTACCAACTAGCTGAGTTTGTTATACTAAAAGTTGCTTTTATTATTTTTTTTTATACTCAGTCGGTAACTAAAACACTCGGAATCTACCACCTAGATGAGGCCGTTGTACTCAGAACTACTTTTTCTAAATTTTTTGAAGCCCAGTTGGTACTTAAAACATTCAGACTTTATCAACTAGCTGATTTTTGCTCTACTCAAAAGTGCATTTATCAGATTTCTTGCACTCAACTTGCAACTAAAACACACACAATTGATCAACTGCCTGAGTTTGTTGTACTCAAAAGTACTTTTGTTAAATTTTATGATACCTAGTCGGTAAATCAAGACTCATAATTTGCCAGCTAGCTGAAGTTGTTGAACTCAAGAGTGCTTATGTGAAATTTTTGGTACTCATTCAGCAACTAAAACGCTCAAAATACACCGAATAGCTGAGTTTATGTACTCAAAAATACTTTCACTAGGTTTTGTTTCTCAGTTAGCAACTAAAACAATCAGAATTAGCTGAGTTTGTTGTACTCAAAAGTGCTTATATTAAATTTTTGGTACTCATTCAGCAACTAAAACAGACGGAGTTTATCAACTAACTGAGTTAGTTGAACTCAAAAGTGCTTGCAATAAATATTTTTTTCTCAATCAAACCATACAACATTCTGAATACACCGACTATCTGAGTTTGTTTTACTCAAAAGTACCATTATAAAATTTTTTGATACCCTGTTGATAACTAAAAGACTTTTACCAACTGGCTGAGATTGTTGTACTCAAAAGAGCTTTTATTAAATCTTTGGTACACAGCCTGCAAGTAAAACAGACAGAATTTATTAACTAGCTGAGTTTTTTGTACTCAAAAGTGCATTCATTAGAATTGGATTAGTCAATAAATACAACTAAAACACTCGAAATAAACCAACTACCTAAGTTTTTTGTGCTCAAAAGTACTTTTATGAATTTTTTTACCTAGTCAGTAACTAAAAGACCACGAATATACCAACTAGCTGATATTGTTTCACTCAAAAGTGCTATTATTAATTTTTTTTGTACTCAACATGAAAGTAAAACATACAGAATTTATCAATTAGATGAATTTGTTGTACTCAAAAGTTTTTCATTAAATGTTTGTTACTGAGTTAGTACTTAAAACACACGGAACTTATCAACTAGCTGAATGTTTTGCACTTAAAATTGTTTTCATTATATTCTTGATATTCAGTCAGCGACTAATACACTTGAAACTTACCTACTAGCTGACCTATTGTTATTTAAAAATACTTTTATTTAAAGGCTTCTCAGGGTATATTCCTTGATTCAAGCTTTTTTGTAGTATGTAACGTTACATTTCCTTAAAAGAGGCCATATACAAGAGAAATCCTTGAATAAATCTAATATTTCGAACAATTTAACAACTTATTTTCCTATGGGCACCTTTCAAAGATATTCGCTTGACAGAACCATTTGCTAATAGCCTCTCAAATTTACTTAGAAATCATTTCAATTTGTTTATATCAACCTCATTACCAGCATAGCATGTCCGATTCTAATGTGAGCATGTTACAATGTCATTTTAAGGCATGAGAAAAAAGTTGGAAAATTCGTAAGTTAAAAAAAAAGTAAAAAATGTGTCACTAAAAACGTCAATTTTCTGATTGGAAAAATTGTGACTAACTTCATATCATCTTCATTTCGTATTTCGAAAATACCACAAGTGAATTTTTTTTGTTATAAAGATATTTAATGTCATTTTAAGACATGTAAAAAAAGAAGAAAAATTTATAAGTCTCCAAAAAAAGCTGAAAAAATTTCTAAGATAAACAGAATTTAAAGTTAAAAAAATAATTTCAAGTTCAAGGGGGGGGAGTAAGTTCCCTCTAAAAAAATAATATAGCAATTGATTCATTGGGGACATAAATCGCCGGTTAACTTTAACAAAGCAGGCGTCATAAGAAAAAGGGGTAATAGTAATTTTTTGATTCTTTAGAATTCAACTCGTATTATAAAACGCGTTTAAAATTCCGCTTTATATTCACTCAGTGTGGGAAGTCTATAAAATTGTAAGCCGATTTCATTCAACCTGAATAAGAAGTTTATTCATAGAATTGTCACAGGATTACTGAATATGAATATATAATATAGTATATAATATACTGCAATATGCTAATGAGATGTTCCGTCTGCAGTATACTAATGAGGTTTAGGGTATATGCAATGAGGTTGAGGGTATGATCTTTAGAGCCTCAGGCTGTATACTCAAGAGTATTGCCCCCATACTACTTAGATGTCTCCAAATGTGTAGAAGAGCATAAAAAATCATCTTGAAAGATTTACAAAATCTCCTAAAGGAAGAAGAAGACCAAAAACTAATTGATAAAGTCTTCTGTCTACTGTGCCAATTACTAACTAACAGGAAATAGGCTTGTGATTTGGATCACCAAAACATGTAGGCAGAAATATATTCAACTGGAATTCTGTTTGAGAATAGATACACCAAGAAGGTTCAAGCTGGTCTAACGTTTTCAACAACTACGATTGACCCCTAGAAAACCTCATCGCTGAGAAGCTCTTTTGTGCCGCCCTGTTTCATTCTTGAATAAACGTTAACTTTTTGTTCTCCCAAGGGATATACAAATTGGCACCAGTTTTCTTAAATCATAAACAAAACAGTAGTGATAAATGATCCAATGACTACCTTAGGCTGTAGAAAAAACGGGACACCTGAATAATTTTTATCACACTTAGAAAAGACTGTCAGCATTTTCTCTTATTGATGATAAGTCTAATTGAACTGGCATGACAGATGACGGCATTAAAAATTAATCAACACGAATAATGGTGTTAAGCTTAAAGGTTAAATACAGTATATTCAACACCATTGAGTTCAACCTGGTATATATTTTAGCCAAACGTAACCTTTTCTTTAGCTTTGGGAAACAATCTTATTAAAGAAAGTGCGACCCCCATGTTTCGGCAGTTTTTTTTAATTATAATAAATTCTTCAGCAAAAACATTGCTGGATCCAAGATATGGGGGGGGGGAGGTAGAAATAGGGTGATAGTACTAATTCAAATCACGACTAATATCAATTGCTACTTGTTCTGGGTATTAGAGAAAAGCAAATTAATCCATCACGTTTATATAATTAATGGTTTAATCCGATCAAGATGATCAAAATCATATCAAAAGTCCTAATCATGTAAGTCACCAAGGACACAAAAGTGAAAACATTTTTTACCCTCAGGACTCATCCCTGGAAACTGCAGTTTTATAAGATTTTTCTTTTAGTAGTTTCAAAACTATAAAGCTCTTAAAATAGTACCACATTTTTATCAGCGCTGCCACGTTAACCATTAAAATAAATAAGCAAAACAAAATCGGATAGGTTGACGACACGTTTTGTCTGCAAGACTCCAATCTGTTGATACACAAAGATATCTATGCATCGAAGGAAAACTGTACCTTCTTAAGCTGTTAGGGGCCAATGTTTTTAGCTTACTTACTTATTTTTCACTCACACTTCTTTTTGTTAATGTAGACCCTAATACTACCAAAACTAAGTTTGGACGAATTTGTATCCCAAGTTTTCCTAATTTTAAGAGTTTTTGTGGCAGTGTAAGTTTACACCTAAACAATTTCAATAATCCAAAATTATTTTAACAGTTTTCGACGCTTAAAAGAGACAAATGTTCAAACGAGACAAAGACAAACTCTACCAGTCAAATAGTCTATCAAAACGTAGATAAGGACAATTTTTACTTTCAAAAATTCTACCTGATTCTTTAATCTTAGGTGGGTACAGATAAAGGTTTTTTTTTTTTTTAGAAAGCATTAAAAACTAACTAAGAAATAGCAAAATAATTCTGGTAATTTTTTTAAAGGAAAATTTTAATTTTTTAAATTTTTATATTTTAAATTTTACAGAAGAGAAAAAAGCTGAAAATACTTTTTGGGTTTTTCAGTTTCTTAATCAACAGTATTTTGACCACGGAAAGTTGTTTTTCTGTATCTGGCCTTGATTATAAACAACACAGAGACAATTTTAATCAACGAAGCATATATTTCAAATATTTCAAAATTAGAGAAAATAAGATAGCATTTAAAGAAAATTAAAAACCCAACTAAAATGTGGAAAGAGATAAAAAGAATCAACTAAGAATACTCTTTTAATAATGAGGGTGATAAACATCAATTTTACAAAAAGTATTAAATGACGTCTTTCAAATTACCGTATCCGTATTTGCAGCTCTTCAAATAATTTTAATCTTGAAGGAAAAATAAATAGGATCTGTCGGAAAATATTTTGTAAAAGGCATTCAAGTAGCATTTAGATATATAATGGTCAACGTAAACCTTAAATGAATCAGAAAACATAATAAAATCTGTACCAAATAAGCAGGGAATCTTTTGCAGTGAGGATAGTCCAAGGATTCTGAAGACTATCCCTTTGTTGGATATCAGACGTTTGGAAAGGGGACTTAGCAGGAAATGCGTCCGATGTCCACTGATGTTTTCAACAAAACAAACTTCTTTTTCCCTATGGATTTCCTTGTAAGAGACCTTTAAAGGGATTACTATTTGAAACTATGTTTTAATGATCTGTTTTTTTTTTCGTTGGAAGATATTACATTAAAAAAAAAAAAAAAAAAAATCAAGATTGAATTCAAATTGTTCCAAATTATGAAATTTTTCAATTTTCAAAGTTTTTAGCCAAAATAAAAATCTGTTTTTCAGACAGCGTAATAAAAACTTTGAGATAGCCTTTTTGTTCAGCATAGTTGAAAGGTTCAAAAACTATGTCTCTGGACCTCTGTCAAACTTTTTTGTTCCCTAGTGGGTTTAAAAAATTTGCCGAAATATTGTACTGGCATAGGCTTTATTCCCTACATTTATTGTTCAATAGTTAGCAAAATTATGTGAATATCTGACCAACTTAAGGATCTACCTACCGGCTATTCTTCCATATCTCTGGAATATTCGTTCAAGGTCCCCCTTGGTACATTGAAACGTGTTTAGATTTCCCACAAAAACTCTGGAATTAAGAGCCTGCGGATCCTGGGAATTAGTTTGATTGCCAACCATGCTCATTTTGGACCTGAAATTTAGATTATGATAAAAAAAAATGCGGAAATACCATTAATTTGACTATTACGCGGTTAGTAGATATTAGGATTTTGTATATTATTTTTAAAAAATATTATTATATTTAATGTATATTATTTGTACGTTTTTTGAACACCTCAAGAAGGATCAGACTTGTTGAACTGCACTGCCTTAAAGAATAAAAATAAAATAAAATAAAAATAAAGAAAAGAATAAAAATTTTTACTTTAAAGAAGAAATTCAAAAGTTTTAAAAGGCGATTGAAAATCTGTAATCACCTACAAAATGTGGTTGTTGCACTCAAGAACGCCTTCATTAATGCCTTATACTAATTTGCAGAAAGAGTGGAGGGGTGTAGGGAGAACAATTCCTCCTCACGTATAGGGTAGCTTATGTTGTTTTAAGTTTTAACGTTTTTAGTTTTAAGTTTTAATTTATTATTTTTTTTTACTAGTTTTTTAAACAGTTCATGGTAAAGAACTGTCAGCGGAATTTTGTTACCATTAAATACTTAAAAAAAATCATATTTTAATGCTGATTTTAAATATGCAAGTTTCACCAAGTTTAGTCTTACCCATCAAAAGTTACGAGCCTGAGAAAAATCGCCTTATTTTTGAAAAAAGGGGAAAAAACCTCCAAGAAGTCATAGAATCTTAATAAATTGTACCATCAGAAACAGCGTATCAGGGAACCCTACTATACAGGTTTCAACCTCCTATCTGCAAAAATGTGGAATTTTGTATTTTTGCCAGAAAAACTATCACGGATGCGTGTGTATTTGCTTGTTATTCACCCAGGGGTAATCTTATATATCCAGTGGTCCTAATGTGTTGCGAGAAGGTTCAATCTAACAGAAATTAAAGCTTCTTGTGTCCTTTTTGAGTGAGCAAAAAATTAGAGGGCAACTAGAACCCCTTCCACGCTCATTTTTTCCCAAAGTATATGGATCAAAATTTTTAGATAGCCATTTTGTTTAGTATAGTCGAAAAATCTAATAACTGTGTCTTTGAGGACAATTTAATCCCCCACAGTCCCCGGGGGAAGGACTGCAACTTACGAGCTTTGTACATTGTTTATTTATAATATTGGTTATTTGGTATAAAGGTAGCTCAATTGCATTCGAGCTATACTCTCAGCCTTGAGTTACCTAATATTTTGCATATATTGGTTATATTAAAAGAACCTTGAACCTTGGAAGTTTACAGACGTTTTCTTTTTTTTTTTTTAGTGGTAGGAGGATTCGGGGGGAGGAAATTGTGTGGGTGGATCTTTCCATGGCTGAGTTTATCATGGAAAAATTCATCTTGGGGGAACTGATCATGGGAAAAGAAGATTTCCAGAAAGGGAGTGATGGATTTTCCAGGATTATTGAAAAAAAAGAGAAATTAAATAAAAAACAAGTTTGCTCAACTGAGAGTAAGGAGCAACACTAAAGCTTAAAACATACAGAAATTATTACGTATATGAGGGGGGTTCGTTCCCTCCTCAATACCTCGCTCTTTACGCTAAATTATTTTTGGTAATTTCAAAAGACCTAGTTATTCTAATTAAACAGCCTTTGTGATTCAGGGGTCTTTCATAAAGAATTGCAACAAAATTCAAACTTTAGTGTAAAGAGCGACGTATTGACGAGGGGGTATACCCCCTCATATACAGAATAAAAATATACGAATAAAAAAGTTCGTTACGCAAATTAATTCGTAAGTTACGTATATTTATTACTAATAAAAACGTTCGTAAATAAAATTAAGAGTTCTAGTGGTCTTTTTAAGTAACCGAAAAAATTGGAGGGTAACTATACCCCCTCCATTTCCCCTTTTACTCAAAATCATCCAAAAAAAACTTTGAGAAAGTCATTTAGCCAAAACGCAAAAATCAATATGTAAATTTTGTTTTAATCATTCATCTACGATGAGCCGAAATCAAAACCTGCATTAATCTGAAACATTCAGAAATTAAATTTAAAAAAAGTTATTTTAACTAAAAGTAAAGAGTAACATTAAAAATTAAACCGAACAGAAATAATTTCGTATATCAAAGGGGCTGTCCCCTCCTCAAAGTTCTGCTCTTTACCCTAAATTTTGACTCTTTGTCACAGTTTTACTTTTTGAAACAATAAAACTTTAGCGTAAAGAGTGAGGTGTTGAGGAGGGGACAGCCCCCTGAGGAGAGGAATAATTTTTGTTCGTTTTAAGTTTTAATGTCGCTCCTTAATTCAGTTAAAAAAAAACTCTTTTTTTGTTTAATTTAAATAAGAACCTGGATTTCCGCTAGTATTTTTTTGCTTTTAGTAAACGGAAAATCAGAAGCCAAATAAAAGCTTCAAATGATAAAGATGTGTGTTTGAGCAAAATACTAGTTTTCATGAGTAAACGACAATCCAGTTAACAGGAAATATCACAATAGAGTAGAGCGGGCCTTTATCCTTTTATTTGAAAGATGTCTTTGTGTTTATAATAACTTATGTTTGTTTGAATTTTAAGTTCGTTGACCATAGTAATCACCCTTCGTTTTAGGTTTGATTTTTTTATTCATAGTAATTTATATTTATTTTAACTTGTACTTTTCATCTGAATTGTTAGGTGTAGTTTTAAATTGCCGTGTAATTTGTATGATTTTTTTTTAATTAGTTCTAGTTTTTATCTTTAACTGACAGAGCGTTGTTATTTTTTAAATGTGAGAGTTTTTTTTATAAACTTAAAGTAAAGAACAACAGTACAGCTTAAAATGAACAAAAACTGTTGTAAGGGAGAGGGAATCATAACGTTTCCGGCATATCTTTTTTTCTAAATTTTGTTCCCTGTTTGGGGGCTATCACCCCCTATGTCTGTTTTACCCATAGTAGAGCTCAACTACCATTCTTACAAATTAACCATTTATTTACAAAATCTTATGACAAAAAGTTGAATTTTACCAAAAAAGGCTGGTCGTTGATGGTCCGTTGATAAGTAGAGAGCCCATTCGTATTTCGGATAATTTCTGTTCATATCAAGCTTTAACATTGATTTTTGTTTTTAAATAAACAGACTGTTTTAGATTTTCGGTTATTCTCAAATATCTAACCTATAAGTGAGCAGAGGCTAAGAATTAAATTGTTCTTTCGCCATATTGACTTGAAGGACCAAAAATAAGAAATTATCAACATTAAAATATTCGTTTTAATCCCTTCTTTCTCTATAAATAATCCCGTTGAAACGTTATAATTGTTATACAGATAAGTTTGTGTAATATCTTGGGAATAATAACTTGGGATATTATCCCAAGATATTATATAGACATGATAGGTCGCCAAAAAAAAAAAAAAAAAATCAAAATTACTGCCCGGGCTTGGCAAACGCATAGACAGGAAAGGAAATAATGTCTTGCTTTTATTCCCCGTTCACTGCCCGTGTCAAGAAATTCCCCCAGTCTTGACACTCTCACCCGAGTCAACCTAAGATCCACTACCCAACCAATGGGTTAGGTTGACCCCCTTTCCTTTCCTTTCTCAGTTCTTTTCTCTGAGGGTCCGTTGATTTTTGAATTAAAATGGAATAGTTGTGGGCATCAAGTCAAGGCTAATTGTAGAATAAGCTTAGACAAATAGTCCAATTGAGTGAGAAGAAAAACCTGACATTAATTCCCCCCTTATAGGGATTGTAGGAAAAGGAGGTTAGTTCATTTTTAATAGCTATGTCTATCAAACAAGGACATCTCAAAGACTATAAAAACACTGCTTAAATACAGTGGAGGCAAAACTATATAAAAAACTGTCTATTGGTTCGTGAAACCCAAAACAGGCCAAAATTTGTTTTATCCTTAATAGGCTAGCAATCTACGGGGCCTGCATACTGGACAATTCAAATCTTTGACAACAAAAAGTGAGTTTTATGGATTTGTAACACCCTCGCCAACTATTATATTTTTTTCTTCGATTGGCGTGAAACTTTCGGGGTAACGAGACTGGACAAAGGGAATCTTGATGAGAACCAAAGTTTTAGATTAAAAAATGATGTTAACCATTTCTAGCGTAAAAACTAAAATTTTTCATGCCTCAATTAAAATTTCGGGACCTAGGAACCACAATTAAGAAAAACATATGCATTTCCAAATCACGAATTGAACGTGTATTTCTAAAGATATCCATGGGATTGGAGTGTCAGGATGCCTTTGTCCTTGTAAAAAAAAAGTTAAAAATTACATAGATTTTTATCAACATCAATAATCATGACCCTTTCCCTCAATCCAAAATAATTAGTAAAACAAATATTGCAAATTTTTTACGCAGGCTACCTTGGACCGAACACCTCGACAGAATATTCAAGTTTTGCTTAATATTCCAATTACAATACAATATTTTGACTCTTAAGCAGAAAAACTAAAAAAAAGACTTTTCAAACATTTCTAATATTAACCGAAAATAAGAGCGCCCATTAAAACGAAGAAAAAGAAGAAAATATTCTTCAAAGAAAAGTAAAGAGCCAAATTAAGGCCTTAAATGATCAGGGTCATTTAATAAATCAAACTTGAAAAGGACTGAAATCACTTTCCAATTAAAGAATGACGCCCAAAACGAACAAAGGTGAAAACCAAATTGAACAGCCACATTCACAGAGGAGTTTTAGTAGAAAACTCTCTAAGCTCTCCTTGAGGTCAATATTCCCAAAGTTTTGCTTTCGTATAACCTTAAAACGACTCAGGTACCTGAGACGTTTTAAGGGAAAGTCGTTTTAAATGAAAAGGTGCTATGTGTACCCGAGTCAAGAAATTATCTATTAATGGCTATCAAATGGCTAGTTCTCACATGGCTATGAAATGGCTGGAGGATCAAGAAACAACTTGACAAGAAATGGTCACAGAACCGTAACGAATAGCCTGTAGAAGTTTTGGGAGATAGTAGCTTTACTCCCGTTGCAGGGATTCCTGTTCCTTCTAAGTTTGACTTAGCTATTAATTTTAATTTCTATTTGTTCTAGAAATTATATTTTTATCCGTAGCGCTATCGGTTAACTTTGTGTTTTACTATATGTTTAACTTTACGTTATGACTATTTCTTTTTAATTATACTCGTTCATGGTTTTATTTATACATTGATAGTAATTTATGTTCATTTTAAGTTTGAGTTATTATAGGTGAATATTGTTTCCTGTCTTGGGACTTAATTCAACTTTTACTTTTCTTTGAAAAACCTCTTTTGAAAATGCTTTTCTTAATGAATTAACTAAATGAGCTCTTTTTCTTAAAATATATGTGAGGAAAAGATGAACTTTTATTAAAGAGTTGGCTTTGAAGATCAGCAGTAGTAGTGATGCTAGAGCGACTTTAAAGAGAGCCATAGGGGTTATACTATTGAAGCTGCTAGTCCCTCATGACGTTATTACCCAAACGTGGGTCTTATGCAAAACTCCAGACCACCTGTAATGGTATAGTAGACCTGTATGCTATGCAATAAAGTTTGTTTACTTATATCCATTTTTTCTTCGGATTTGACGTAATAGGACTTGTTAAAATTCAAGAGGTTGATAGTAAAGATGCAAACGTAGACTTTACATCATATTTTCTTCTTTGACTGCTTAAAATGTCCACGATGGCCTGGGAAAACCTTCAGGGGCCCCTGCCGAATTAAGATGCAAACGTAGGTGTTACATAATAGTTTTTTCGTTGGTTGTTTAAAAACCAAAGGTGTAAGAAAAAACCTTCAGGGTCCTGCAAAATTAAGATGCAAACGTAAGCGTTACATCATAGGGAGCGTTTTCTTCAACAAATTCTTCAAAGCACTTTCAAGACGTTTCAAGACATTTAAAAAAATGTTTTTCTTCAAGACGTTTTTAAAAGACATTCTTATTCAGGGAGTTTTTCAAGACGTTTCAAAATATTTCAAGACGTTTATAGGACAATTTTCTTCAAGATGTTTCAAGACATTCAAAGACTTTTTAAAGATATTATTCATCAAGACGTTTTTCAAGACGTTTCAAGAGATTTCAAGACGATTTTAAGGCATTTTCTTCAAAACATTTTTCAAGACGTTTCAAAACATTTCAAGACGTTTTTAAGATATTTTCTTCAAGACATTTTTCTTCAAGATTTCTTAAATACGTTCTGAGACAAAAAGTCTCTGAAAACTGAACAAAAAGTTGAACATTTTTTCAACTCGGGAAAGGATAAAACGGACTCTATACTAGGTAGTGGTGTCTACAGAGTCCCGTGTTCATGTGGAAAATTTTACATTGGAAGGACCCATCAACAATTAGGGGAACGATTGCAAGAACACAAAATTTCAATAGATAAGTCCCCTGGGATTGGAAAATAAAAATGACAACTTTGATTCAGCTCTGGTCCAGCATATATACGAAACTCCTGACCATTTAGTTCTTTTTGAAGAGGCAACTTTAATATCTACCGTAAATGGTCTACCGCAATCTTTTAAAGAGGAAATTGAGATAAAAAAAAACAAAAAAAATATATAAATAGAAATTTGGCTATAAATAGAGACACGGGAGGTATTTCCTTAAGCCCAATTTATAATAATTTAATATTAAAAGACTATGAATATTTTCTTCCAGTCTAATTTAAGACAACCTGTCCGCAGATCTAATGAAAACCGAGATTGTAGAAAGGCGAAATCTGTTGCAAGGCAAAGGATACTTATTCAATCTAATTGGTAACTTCTCTTTCATTGATTTCAAGTTGGTTTTTGTTGTTTGAGTCAGTGTTTTTCTTCCTTTCGTGTAGTTAACTTATAAAGGTTAGATTTTGCTGTTGTTTCTTCTTTGCTTTCTTTCTTTTTTTTGAGCACTGAGGATGACTTGGCAGAGGTCCTTGTCGAAATATTTGCTTGTTTTTCATATTTTACTACTGGTTGATAAAATCATCGTTTTTTCACCTATTTGTTTTTTCTCTTTTCATTTTTTATTTCCTTTCTTTGTTTTCATCCTTCAAGATTTCTTTGGTTCTTACGGAATAGGGAATGTTAACCTGTATTAAGGATGACGTATTCTCGTGGGACTTGTTTCTTCAGATGCCGTGGGGAAACTGCGCTTGTAACTGAGGAGGGCAAATACACTTAGTGCACACTTGGGTGTTACGTTAAACTTCAAGAGTTTTTCTTCAAGATTTTATTTTTCTTTCAAGGTGTTTTTTTTCTTTCAAGGCTTTTTTCTCAGGGAACCTTTATGTGCCAAAGATTTTTGTTTCCCTTAGGAACCGAAAGAGATTTTCATCCAATGGAGCTGTACGCTAGACAGCTGGATCAAGAAGAAATTGATGTTATCTTTATTTGGGGAATACTTTCTAAAGAAAACATTTAGAAAAAATCTATGGATCGCATGTTTTCTATGCCCAGAATAATTGACATACGGGGGAGAAGACTGATCAATGAAAACCGGATAGATTTGATGTGCAGCTGCTTGTTACAATGTTATTAATTTTCTAACGTGATTAGACGGGTTAAATTAGGCATTGAATCATTGAGAAGTTACATAACATTGGCCTTAGATATTTCATTGTGTAAAAGATTACGTATTGAAGATTAATCCTGGAACAAGAAATCTAAAAGACACAGATTTTTTGTTTTACATAAAAGTTTTGTTAACAAAAAACATTATAAAATCATGTGATCACACAAAAAGCAGTTAAAGTTCAGCAAATGGAAAAAAATGTGAAAAGACTGATATTGGATGAAAAAAAAGCGTGAATTAAAGAAAGGCAGGGACGTGTTACGTAATGCTTTAAGATACATTTTTTCGTCAGGATTTCTTTTTTCTTTCAAGGCTTTTTTTCTTGTTTTCTTCAGACGTTTTCCAGGACGTCTAAAGACATTTCAAGACGTTTTTGAGACACTTATCTTAAAGATGTTTTTCAAGACGTTTCATAATTTCAAGACGTTTTTGAGACATTTTTGTTCAAAAAGTTTTTCGTCAAGATTTCTTTGGTTTTTACACAATGGAGAGCAAACACGTGAAGTGTTAAGCAAGGACAATGGCCACTTGGGTGCTACGTAATACTTCAAGAGAATTTTTCTTCGGGATTTCACTTTTCTTTCAAGGCGTTTTTTTTCAAGATTTTTTTTTCAGAAAACCCTTATATTCCAAAGATTTTTGTCTCCTTTAAAAATCGAAAGAGATTACCCCTCAATGGAACTATGCTGTAGACATCTGGACCAAGAAGCAATTGGTATTATTTTTATTTAGAGAATACTTTCTATTGGAAACATGTTAAAAAATCTATGGATTGCATGTCTCCTATGTCTGGAATAATTGACATATGGGGGAGAAGATTGCATACTAAAAATCAGTTTTATGTAACGGGCAACTGCATGTTACAGTGTTATTAATTTTGTAACGTGACTTAGACGGGTTAGGTTAGGATTGAATCAGTGAGATGTTACATAGTATTGGCTTTAGATACTTCATTTCTTAAATGAGTCCGTATTGGACTTGAAACTCAAGAAATGGAAAACCGAAACGTGAAAAAAATTATATAGGATGAAATATAAGCAAAGAAAGCGTGAAATAAAGAAAGGCAAGGACCAAGGAAACTAATTACAGGGGGTTTGTTATTCGTGGTAGATTTAAGTCATATTAAGAGATATTTGTGAGATTTATATGAAAATACTTTGTTTCTATTACGCTATTAGACGCAGGTGTTTGCTATATCGTAATAGTTTAAATATTGGCATTACCCAAATCACATTTTGAATGAACATTAAGTATTATGCTTTACACAGCCGAAGCCTCATTACTTACCTTACTATTAATAAGAAAAAAAATGTCAACTTTACAACTCGTTTTCTCGCTCGTAAATGAAACAAGCAACCGAAGAAAAAAGAGACAATTTTTGCACTCAGTTATTTCTAAGTGGATTTAATGAAAATTCTACGTTTTGTTGAGAAAGCCTAGACTATATTTTTTTTTATCCAGCTGCCCCTTTGGTACTCTATGACTGCTCATTGGCAATAGCTAGTTCATAGTACGTTTTTGATCAGTATTATTTGTGCATTAGAAATATAAACACTTACATCTTACTTTAAAAAGTGAGGATGAAATATTTCACGAGAGTGTCTGTTCATGATAAAGTTATCGCAACTTTGAATGCTGACAAAGAGAAATATTTGAACTATATATTGAAATATTTGAGCATTAATGGGATTTTATTGGAAATGTATTTCTGCGTTGCCATGTCAGTAAGGTGTTAAATTCCTTTGGAATACCGACAAAATTCAACATTACTGCTGGTGGGGGATATGCGTTTTATAAATCGTCCTCAGCTGCATATTTATTGCACTCATAGCGGCTTTTAGTACAGCACTAGAAAACTTTGGTTTTAAGAATGGGGGAGGGGTTAAGAAGGGATCATTACAAAATTCCACATCCCGAGGGGCACACTTTTGATTCCTGGCATGGCCGGTTATTTATTTGGGGATAGGGGTCAGCGGCGTGACTCTGCAAGCTCAGCCATAGTTGACCCTGCTCTAAATGGGTGCCCGGAGAAATCTGAGGAAGGTAAGCAGGAAGGGTATGTGAAATCTCAGGTGGCTGGCCTCCATCCCCCGTCACACTTCTTTTCTGAAGGGAAAAAAAGAAATCAGTTCCGCCAGCTGAGTCTTAGAGGGTCTCGTGCCATCATATTTACTTACTCACTTACATTCCCAAATTTAAGGAACAAATTCCCTTCATTTAAAGTTTTAATACCATTTTATGAATTTTTTGTCGTTGTTGAAATAAGACAGAAAGATGCCATAAGCGTTCATTCTTCGTTGTATGGGGATGTGCGATATCACTAAGATGGTAACAAAAAAAATCTGAGATATAACGTTCGAACAGTCCCTTAAAGCAACTAAATAAAAAACACAAGTTTTTTTTAACTGAAAGTAAGGAGCGACATTAAAACTTAAAACGAACAGAAATTACTTCGTATATGAAAGGGGCTGTTCCCTCCTCAACGTCCCGCTCTTTACGCTATAGTTATTTACAGTTTTATAAAGTAGAATTGAGAGAAAGAGTGAAACTTTAGCGTAAAGAGCGGGGAATTGATGAGGAAGCAGCCCCTTTCATATACGAAGTAATTTCTGTTCGTTTTAAGTACTAATGTCGCTCCTTACTTTGAGTTAAGAAAACTTGTTTTTTTTTAATTTCTGGACGTTCTTCAATCAATGCATGTTTTGATTTTGGCTCTCCGCAGATTACCCCCTCGTCAGTACCTCACTCTTTATACTAAAGCTGAAATTTTGTCCCAATTCCTTAAGAATGACCCCTGAATCACAAAAGCCGTAGAATAAATAGTTGAAATTAATAAAAAAAACCTTAGCGTAAAGAGCAAGGTATTGTGGAGGAGACAAATCCTTTTATATACGTAATATCTTGTTTGTAATATAATATCAAATTCTAATATCGTGTTTGTTTTAAGTTTTAATGCTGCTCATTACTTCCAGTTGAAAAAATTATTTATTTTCTCATTTTTTTAAATAATGCTAGAAAATCCTGCGCCCCGTTCAGGGAGATTCTCTTCCCTCGTGATAAATTCCTCCATGTAAATATCCCCCCAAGTAACGTAAGACAAAGTTATTAGGTTTTCGACTAAGCTGAACAGAATAGCTTTCTCAAAATTTTGATCCGGTGACTTATGGGAAAAAGTGTGTGTTGGAGGGGGCCTAGGTGCTCTCCAGTTTTTTGGTCACTTAAAATGGGCACTTGAACTTTTAATTTCCGTTAGAATGAGCCCTCTTGCGACATTTTAGGACTACTGAGTCGATACGATCACCCCTGGGAAAAAAACAACAAAAAAAAACAACAAAAAAACAAGGAAACAAATAAACACGCATCCGTGATCTGACTTCTGGCAAAATATACAAATTCTACATTTCTGTAGATAGGAGCTTGAAACTTCTACAGTAGGGTTCTCTGATACGCTGAATCTAATGATGTGATTTTCGTTAAGATTCCATGAATTTTAGAAAAAAATAGGTTTTTCCCCTATTTTCTAAAAATAAGGCAAATTTTTCTCAGGCTCTTCACTTATGATTAAACTTACATATTTAAAGTAAGCATTAAAATTCGATTCTTTTGATGTAACTATTGGTATGAAAATTCCGTCTTTTAAACTTTCGGTTACTATTGAGCCGGGTCGCTCTTTACTACAGTTCGTTACCACAAACTGTTTGATTCCACTCAACTGAACAAGTAATATATTTTTCCTTTGAGTCAATATGAAGTAGAGCTTTGATATGTCATTAAGTCATAACTAAGTCTTGATTCGTCATTAATTGAGACAAAATGAAGTTAAAAGATTTAAAAACAGCCTCAAAAAGTTATGTCAGGTGCGGACGGTAGATTTGTTTAGGTGAGGTTGAAGACTACTTTGAAATAAAAGGCAAATTTTTTGAAAATTGAAAATTATGAAAAAAGTCATAAGCATGTACGGTCACTAAGGGGAGCACAGACCCGTGAGTATCACTGCATAATCGACTCAATATGGTCTTTAAGATGGGGCAAGAACATTCAGAGCCCTTTCTCCACAATGCAAGAGTGTGAATAGGCATTACAAAATCCATAAACACTTTAACTTCGTATATTCAGATCTAATTATATTATCAAATATTAGTTGTACTACAGCAGAAAATTATATACCCCAGATTTCAACAAAAAATCAAACCATTTTATTTTCACAAATAAAGGCTCGAAACTTCTTAACTACGGTTTTAGGTGGGCTGGGGCAGCTAAGGTAGCTGTAAATCGAAGAACCATGGAGCTTACAAGAATTAAAACCTTCCAACGGTAATTAAAAATTATAGTCTTTCGTGCAACCCCTCGGTATTCAAGACCCACCCGACTGAAATAGTAAAAGTAATATACTATAGCATCTTACGTTTCTTTGGGGTATTCTTTTCTAAGATTTTTTATAATAGTTCTCCGCTTGTTTCCCCTGGAACTTGTTAACTAGAACTGAAGTAACTTACAAAACAAAAGAAACTCTTTCTGTTCTCAAGACAAGGGGAAACAAAGCTGCGCGGTAATACAAGTTGGAGACGAAGATTAATAAAGAACCTGTGAATATAGGACACTGATAATTACCGTCTTTAGAAAATATGACTTCTAATTAAACATGATGATCAATTATTGTATCGCGTAAAACAAATTCAAAATAATTAGGACAAAAATTCCCAGACATTTATAGGTGCTTTGAAATTTATCTCCATAGAATTCATGTCGGTGAAAAATAAAAATCGGTTTTCAGGAGCTGAGAAAAATAACGAAGAACAAGGTTAAACTGAAAAATGGGTTAACATATATATATATATATATATATATATATATATATATATATATATATATATATATATATATATATATATATATATATATATATATATATATATATATATATATATATATATATATATATATATATATATACATACATATATATATATATATATATATATATATATATATATATATATATATATATATATATATATATATATATATATTTATATATGTGTCTGTGTATGTGTGTTTATGTGTTTCTTAAATCCAAATATTTGCATTACAGTAGTAAATTTGCAGTAGTGAATTTACAGTCACAAGTAGTTAGAGTCGCAAGCAATCACAAACATAAGAGGTCGAAAGCAGATACAGTCATAGATAGTCCTGGTAATAGCAGGAATAGTAGTAGCAGCAGCAGCAGTAGTAGTAGTAGTAGTAGTAGTAGTAGTAGTAGTATTAGTAGTAGTAGTATTAGTAGTAGTAGTAGTAGTAGTAGTAGTAGTAGCAAAAGTAGTAGTAGTAGTAGTAGTAGTACTACTAGTAGTAGTAGTAGTAGTAGTAGTAGTAGTAGCAGTAGTAGTAGTAGTAGTAACAGTTTTAGCAATGGTAGCTGTAGCAGCATAAGCAGTAGTTGCGGCGGTAGGAGTAGCGATAGTAGTTGAAGTAGCCCTGATAAGTTCAATTCAATACCCTCAGCTGGTCTTAAGATACTGCTAATGTGTCCTTTTTACAATCTGCGTGAATATAATATGGTTTGATTTTGTTCAACATCTGCCAAAACAACCCCTGATAGTTTCTTCTTAATGTTCATAGGATTCCAGATGTATTGCAGATATACCCATTTAATATTCATATTTAGTTAAACATGCCCAAAAAGTTTCAACTTAATACCTTATTCTGTCCCTAAGGTATCACCATTATGTCCTTATAACAAACTTGAAAGAACTTAGCGTCTTTTGATTTAGTTCAACATTGTACATTTGGCCTTACCTTAATATTTTAGCAGTAGGAATTGTGGCAGTAGTAATAGTAGCTGCCCTGAAAGTTTCAACTAATTCTTAAAGTTTTGCGATTCCTGAGATATTGTCGGTACGTACTTTTGACAACTAGCATGCATATAGAAACTTTCGAATTAGTCTTATTGAAACATAAACTTTCTCCAAAAGTTTCTACTTTATACTCTACTCCCTAATACCTTATACCCTCTATACCCTAATATGAACACTCTTAATAGTTTATACCCTCTATACTCTTAATAGTCTACTTTATACCTTTATTTACCTTAATACCATTAGCCTTAGTAATAGTAATACTAGTAGTAATTGCAGTAGTGGTACTACTAGTAGTAGGAGTAGTAACATACAAATAGTGCCTTTTTATTAATTGAACCTCCTCTAAATATGCCCTGAAAATTTCTACTTATTACTCTAAGCTTTTCCTTACATATTGCTTATAAACCCTTTTGACATCCTGTACACACATAGCGTGTTTTGATTTAATATAACCTTTCCGATAAATAAGAGTTCAAATACCGATAAATCCTTTTACTAGACAGTGAAAAAAATTAATAAAATACTGGTTATTTCTATGGCACATACTGTAACCGTCATCAGCAGAATATATCTGCTAATGACGGTTACAGTTTATGTTGTCAAAACATCGAGTATTTTTTTATTGTTTTTTTCACTGTTTAGTAAAAGATTTATCCCTATTTGAACTGTTATTTATCGTCAGGTAAAGGCAATGTGGTCTTCATAAAATACCCGTTTAATGTTTCCCCTTAGTATTTCCTGAAATTTTCACAAATACTAGTACTTGTAGTAGTAGTAGTAGCATTACCAGTAGCATTAGCAATAGTAGAAGCAGTAGTACTAGTGTGCATATATTACCTTTTGGTTGATTAAAGAATCCCCTCTGCATGCACTGAAAATTTCAACTGAATACTCTAAGTCCTAAGCTGTCCCTATGATATGATTTTTAGGCCTTTTTTATAACATGTATTCACAGGATGTGTTTTAACTTAATATAACATCCATGTGTTTCATCTCAAAATTCTCTGAAAGTTTCACCTCAATGCCATTGGCAGTAGTGATAGTAGTAGTAGTATCAGTAGAAGTATTAGTGGTTGCAGTAGCAATTGTAGTAGTAGCAGCAGTAGGCTATTGCCAGATATAGCAGTAGTAGGATGTGCGTTGTTCGTTTTGGTTAGTTAAAAATCATTCATAAATGCCCTGAACATTTGAATGTCGCAAGCAGTCACAAACATAAGAGGTCAAAAGCAGATACAGTCATAGATAGTCCTGGTAATAGCAGTAATAGTAGTAGCAGCAGTAGTAGTAGTAGTAGTAGTAGCAGTAGTAGTAGTAGTAGTTGTAGTAGTAGTAGTAGTAGTAGTAGTATTAAAAGTAGTAGTAGTAGTAGCAGTAGTAGCAGTAACAGTAGTAGCAATAGTAGCTGTAGCAGCATAAGTAGTAGTTGCAGCGGTATAGTTGAAGTAGCCCTGATAGGTTCAATTCAATACCCTCAGCCGGTCTTAAGATACTGCTGATATGTCCTTTTTACAATCTGCGTGAATATAGTATGGTTTGATTTTGTTCAACATCTGCCAAAACAACCCCTGATAGTTTCTTCATAATGTCCTTAGGATTCCAGATGTATTGCAAATAAACCCATTTAATATTCATATTTAGTTAAACACCCCCTTAACATGACCAAAAAGTTTCAACTTAATATCTTATTCTGTCCCTAAGGTATCACCAATACGTCCTTATAACAAACTTGAAAGAACTTAGTGTCTTTTGATTTAGTTCAACATCTTCAATAGCACGCTCTGAAAATTCCAACCTAGCTTTTCCTCGAACTTTGTACATGTAGCCTTACCTTAATATTTTAGCAGTAGAAATTGTGGCAGTAGTAATAGTAGCTGCCCTGAAAGTTTCAAATAATTCTTAAAGTTTTGCCATTCCTGAGATATTGTTGGTACGTACTTTTCACAACTAGCATGCATATAGTAACTTTTGATTTAGTCTTATTGAATCATAAACTTTCTCCAAAAGTTTCTACTTTAGTATAAGTAGCTGCAGTAGACTATTGCCAGACATAGCAGTAGTAGGATGTGCGTTGTTAGTTTTGGTTAGTTAAAAATCATTCTTAAATGCCCTGAACATTTCAAATTATTACCCTAAGCCATTCCTAGGATATTGCTGATATGATGCTTTGATAACATACATGCACATAGTGTGTTTCGATTTAGTTTGACACCTTGCTAAACATTCCCCGAGTTTTTCACCTTAATACCCTTTACTACTATGGCAACTGACCATTAGCCTCAGTAGTAATAGTAGCAGTAGTCGTAGCAGTAGTAACAATAACAGCAGCAGTAGTAGTATTGGTAAAATAGACGTAGTACCTTTTTGTTAGTTCAACAACCCCCTCAACGTTCCCTAAAAGTTTCAAATTAATACCATAAGGCTTAGAGTTTAGGCGTTTTGATTAGTTCAACGTCCATCTGAATGTTTACTGAAAGTGTCAACTTAATTTCTAAGATATTTCATAAATTTTGCTGATCCTCCCTTTTTACAACTTTCGTGTCCATGGTGTGTTTTGGTTTAGTTCAAGATCCCCTTAAAATTTACAGGAAAAAACACCTTAATACCCTTGCTATTAGCAGCAGTAGTAGAGTAGCAGCAGAATTAGTAGCAGTAGTATACACATAGTGTCTTTTGTTCAACATCCTACTCAGCATGTGCTGAAGCTTTGACTCAATACTCTAAGTCGTTGCTGTGATATTGCCGATACACCATTTGGCAACTTGCATGAACGTACTGATTTGTTTAGTCTATTTGGACTCTACCTAAATACTCCCTTAAATTACCGTCAGTTATAGCAAAATTGATGTAGAATAAGTAGTAGTAGCCACAGCAGCAGGAGTATACACATAGTGCCTTTTGGTTAGTCTAATATATGTCCCGAGATACCCTGGAAGTTTCAACTGAATGCTCTAAGTAGTTCCTGGGTCATCTCTGATACGTCCTTTTGACAACCTGTATGCACGTAGTGTGCTTTGATTTAGTTCAACATCCCCTCAACATTCCCTGAAAATTTCACTTAATTTCCTTAGTTTCATCAGTAGTAGCTGCAAAAGTATTAATGGAAGTATTTGCATTTGCATGTATATGTGCCTTCTGGATAGTTTAACACCCTCCGAAGCATATTCTGTAAGTTTCAACTTAATAGGGTATCACTGTATATATCCCAAGATATCACTGCATATGCCCTCTTGACATCCTGCAAGCATAATGTGTCTTAATTTAGTTTAACTTTCCCCTAAATATTCCCTGAAATGTTAACCTCAATATACTTACCCTTAGCAGTAAAAGTAGTCATCGTAGTTGTAATAGTAGCAGTAGCAATAGTGTAAGTAGTAGTTTAAGTAGTAGTAGTAGTAGAAGTTTTAGTAGTAGTAGTAGTAGTAGTAGTTTAAGTAGTAGTAGTAGTTTAAGTAGTAGTAGTAGTAGTAGTAGTAGTAGTAGTAGTAGTAGTAGTAGTAGTAGTAGTACTACCATGGGTATTAGTAGTAGTGGTAGTAGTAGTAGTTCTAGTAGTAATAGTAGCTGTAGCAGCAGTATTAGCAGTAGTAGTATTAGTATTAGCAGCAATATTAGCAGTAGGAGTAGTAGTAATAGTAGTAATAGTAGTAGTAGTAGTAGTAGTAGTAGTAGTAGTAGTAGTAGTAGTAGTATCAGTAGTAGTAGTAGTAGTAGTAGTAGTAGTAGTAGTAGCATTATTATTATTATTATTAGTAGTAGTAGTAGTAGTAGTAGTAGTAGTAGTAGTGGTAGCAGTAGTAGTAATAGTAGCAATAGTGGCAGTAGTATTAATATTAGTAGTAGTACTAATAGTAGTAGTAGTAGTAGTGGTAATAACAATAATAGCACTAATAATAGTAGCAGTAAGTAGTATGCACATCTTGATGTAATTGTACCCTGTTGGTCAGTTGAACATATTCCTCATCACTTTTGACGGCCTGTATACATCACTTTTGACACTTTTGAAAGCCTATATGCATACAGTGTGTTTTGATTTAGTTCAGCTTCCCTCGCAACATTTTCTGAAATTTTCAACTTAATACCTTAGCCTTAGTAGCAGTTGCAGGAGAAGTAGTAGTTGCAGTAGTAAAAGTAGCAGTAATAGCAGTAGCGTTCACATATTGTCTTTTCGTCAATTGTTTCCCATCATCCTTCCCTGAAAATTTCACTGTCCTTGTAATACCCCTCTTTGACAACCTGCATGCACATACCTTGTTTTGATTTAGCTCAAGGTTTCCCTTATCGTTCCCTGGAAGCTTTGCGTTAATGCTCTTTGTCTTTTTGGGCAACCAGGATTAAACATGCCCTCATTTCCCGATAGAATACAGTATTTGTAAACAACGCTTGAACTGCATAAGTAACAGCCCTTACCCCATCCTTACGAAGCGCTATTGTGCTGCTTATGTCAAAAATAATTGTAATGTTGCAAAAAGGCCGTATTGAGGGGGAGGGGTTCGGGCTTGGGGGTTTGAACCCCCTGAAATGTGTGTTCGAATCGTAAAAACATGACAAAAATGAATGTAAACCTATTTTCATGCGTATTTTGAATTTTGTTTACTCCCCTGTAATAAAATCCTTTGGTACCCCCTCCTCCCCCAAAAAAAAGTCCTGGATACAGCCCTGCGTTGAAAAGTAAAAATTTCCGTTTGTTTCTGATGCAGAGCACAAAATTTCATCCCAACCCCAGGTTTCAGTTTTATTTTGCATCACGAATTAAACAAGCATAGCCTTTGGTGTTTTTTTCCGCAACCATTATGAAACTAGCTAATTCACATTAACTAATCAATTTGCAAGAACAGAGGTTTTTGGGATCCGTTTTATTTGCGTATATTCGTAACTTCGGAGAAAAGGACGTCATTCAAGGAAATATCATGTTTTATCTTCCAGGCGGAAATGGTCTGCCACAAAACAAAGAAAAAGAAAAACCAAGACAATTAAGTCAGTCACTAAAATCTGAAAAATGTTTTCAGAGCCAGATTACAAGAGAAACAAAGGATTAACACACAATACAGGGGTATACAACGTCACTTGTGAGTCTTTGGATTCAGCCGCGGTGGAAATTGAAGAAATCAAGCCACTGAAGCAAGACGATGTATCAAAGAAAAAGAATGAAGGTAAATACATAGGTTGACGCATTCTCATTCAAGGGAAAGGGACAATCACTCGAAGTAAGCTAGAGAAAACGAAAGAGAGTTTCGAAAACGTTTTATACTTTATGAACGAATTCATTTTTGATTTTATTAGATATCTGGCGAATTTTAGAGCTCTGAGGGCTCTAACTCCCCTTATTGGATAAAGTTAAAAATAAATGTGAGGCATTAAAATAGTTTAAAATATCAAAAAGTAAAAATTAAATAAATTAAAATAAAATAATCTAGTTATTGAAATACTAATAAACGTACAAATTCTAATAAGAAAATTAGAACAAAATATATATTCATTTATCAACTGTAACCGAGAAAGCTGGTGAAAAACTTTGTAAAACTCCTATTTGTTCAACAATTTATAAGCTATTAATCGTCTCAAAGGCCCTATTTGGGCAAAGAGACAAAATCTATATTGTGAATAACACCCAGTGTTGACGATCAATTTTGTTATTATAATGTTTTTTTCTGGGGGGGAGTGAGGTAGGATGGCGAAGGGCTGTTTTTTGCAGGTTTTTTCTTGCTTCTCCTTCTTTTTTAACCAACCAAAAACTTTTAACTAACATTTTATTATGATTTTGAATTCATTCTGTTCTACGTTTCATTTTAATATTCTTGTTATAAATCATAAGGCATTATACACAGATAGTAAGTAGAACTAAATATAAATGGTAAGAACTAAATAGTGAAGAACTAAATATAAATAGCAAGGAACTATCAATTTTTTGAACATTGGCATGCATTTTTTGGGGGGAGGGGGGTCCCTCTTCCCTATATTGTTAAAATATGTTTTTTCTAGTATTCTCTGAATGTGTTTTATTGTATTTTACTGAAAAAAAATCAAAAAAATAAAAAATCACCTCCATAGATATTGTAAAATACATTTTGCTCACCTGCTTAAATTAATTTTTGTAAATTGACGCCACTGTTTTTGTATGTGAGCTAACTTGATTTTATACCTATTCTTTTGTCTGTAACATCTTGTCACTGTATACTCAATTTTACTAACTGATTCTTTTCTGTGACGAGTATCCTTTATACTGAGTGATTACCTGTGGACTTTATCTCTAACTTGAAGTAAAGAGCTACTTCCCCAAGTAGTAAAGGAAATTCTAAAATTGAATTTTACAATATCTATGGGGTAATTTTGTCTTTTTTTGATTTTTTCAATAAAATACAAAAAACCTTTTCAATGAGAATACTAGCAAAAACATATTTTAAAAATCTAGGGAAGAATGACCCCCTCCCCTAAAAAAAATCATGCCACTGTTCAAAAAATGATAGTTCCTTGCTATTTATATTTAGTTCTTCACTAATTAGTTATTACCATTTATATTTAGTTTTACTTACTAGTTATATAGAATTCCTTACGATTTATAACAAGAATATTAAAATGAAACAATCAGAAACAAGATGCAATCAAAATCATAATAACATGTTAGATAAAAAAGTTTTTAATCGTTTAAAAAAGAAGAAGAAGAAGCAAGAAAACAACCTGCAGCAAAAACAGCCCTTCGCTATCCTACCTCACGCTCCCCACCCCCCCAAAAAATATCATATAATAAAATCTGTCGTCAACACTGGGTGTTAAACACAATATAGATTTTGTCCCTTTGCCTAAATAGGGCACATTTACAAGAAAGAAAAGAATTGGAGGTATGGTGATTCCACATATATCGAAACTTATATATTTTTATGAAATATTTCAAATATTTCTTTATTGACTGTCAGAGAGAAATTGTTTGAAAGACTTTTCAATAAGTGATCGTTTTCAACTTCACATATCAATCACCATATCAATGGCACTAAATTGTTAAGACGACGAATGAAATCTGTTTTGTAAGTTTCAACCTAGTATTAAGATTAGTTTTTATCATTATAATAATTTTCTCTTTGGAAATCATAAGTGCAATATAGGTAATAATTTCTTTTAATTTAGCTTTAATGATGCTCTTTGCTTTAAGTTAAAAAACTCTTGTTCTGTTATTACATAACATTAAGAATCTCCAGTAATTTTTGTCCCGGTTGCACAAGTTCCATAAGCAATAAAGATTTTTGGTCCCAAAAACAATACCTTAACAATACCAAAAACATAATATTAAAAACAATAAATACCGAAAAACAACACCAAAAAACATAATACCCAAACAATAAATCCAAAAAAAATACCAAAATACAGTACCAAAAAACATAATACTAAAAACAATAGATACCAAAAAATACCGAAAAACAATACCAAAAAGCATAAACTTGTGGTTGCTTAACATTTGGTTAAGCTTTTGTGTTCGCAAGACATTTCAAGGTACGTTCAAAGCTATGATGAATGCCTTAGTCGTCAAAATTATTTTTGAAAAATAGACCCAATTTTCTATTACTTTTAGTAATAAAATCAATTAATTTTTAATTTATCTGTCTCTGCTTCGAACAGTTTCGGCTATAGAGTTTGTAACAACTGGAACCGTCTTCAAGAGGATGTTGCCTGTTCTTAAAGTTTTGCATAATTTAAGACATCATTACCCAGGATTGATTTTTACCACTAAAAATACAAGAATCTGAAGTTTAATTTTTAAGTATTTGTTCTACTATTTGCTTGGTTGCATTAGTTACTAAAAGAGCTATATTACATGTATTTACGCGAAAAGCGACCAAGCTTTGTTTTTGTTTTCACATATTTGCACACTCCTTTCAAAATTCATACTATTTTCTCTGAAACAGAAGTCTTGATATGTTGTTTCTTTTACAGCTAAATTGCCGGAATCATTCAGACTGAATAGTTCAAGACAGAGAAACCTAAACTTAAAACCTAAAAAAACTTAAACTTAAACCTAAACCTAAATTCATACTGTTTTCTCTGAAACTGAAGTCTTGATATGTTGTTTCTTTTACAGCTAAATTGCCGGAATCATTCAGACTGAATAGTTCAAGACAGAGAAACCTAAACTTAAAACCTAAAAAAACTTAAACTTAAACTTAAACCTAAACCTAAATTCATACTGTTTTCTCTGAAACTGAAGTCTTGATATGTTGTTTCTTTTACAGCTAAATTGCCGGAATCATTCAGACTGAATAGTTCAAGACAGAGAAACCTAAACTTAAAACCTAAAAAAACTTAAACCTAAACCTAAATTCATACTGTTTTCTCTGAAACTGAAGTCTTGATATGTTGTTTCTTTTACAGCTAAATTGCCGGAATCATTCAGACTGAATAGTTCAAGACAGAGAAACCTAAACTTAAAACCTAAAAAAACTTAAACTTAAACCTAAACCTAAATTCATACTGTTTTCTCTGAAACTGAAGTCTTGATATGTTGTTTCTTTTACAGCTAAATTGCCGGAATCATTCAGACTGAATAGTTCAAGACAGAGAAACCTAAACTTAAAACCTAAAAAAACTTAAACTTAAACCTAAACCTAAATTCATACTATTTTCTCTGAAACAGAAGTCTTGATATGTTGTTTCTTTTACAGCCAAATTGCCGGAATCATTCAGACTGAATAGTTCAAGACAGAGAAACCTAAACTTGATATTAATTGGAATAGTCATTCTGCTCTCTATTCTTCTAACTGTAGTAATTGTAATCCTCTGCACCAAATCAGAAGATGGCGAAGCTGTTTTTGAGGAAACTATTATTCAGGAATCCCAAGACCAGTTAAGTCATCCAAACAATGGAACTACTCAATATGAGGAAGGGAAGGAACCCCCAATTCAAGACTATTATTTTCCAAGAGTTGAAGATGTTGATATTCGGAGTACGTCCTAACTTATATTCTTCTATCGGACCTATAAGATAATTTTCGGCTAATATCGTTATGTGTTCATCTTTTTAATATGTGATTAAAACTAAATACATAACTTGGGCATTTTCGAAGGATTTTTTATTTCAGCAATTATTATCAGAGACAAACCGTGAAACTTAGACTTTTTATGTTACAAATTCTGTACCGCCATATAAATATTCAAAGGACAGCAAATTTTATTGATGTCAAGTTAAGGTTCCTCTAGTTGAAATATATATCTGAAGAAGAAATATCAATGAAACAAATTAAAAAGGTAACAGTTAGGCATTGCATTTTTTGCTGGTTTATTCGGCTTCTTTTCTCAAGTTCTTAGTGATTTTTTTTTCCCAAGAGCTTAGCTCTTCCAGCTTAGCTGTACAAAAATGAAAAAAATAATTAATTATAAAAACTCTGCATTTCATTATACCAAAATCACATTGGAAGCAAGAGTGATGACAGTGGTCAAGTATCGTTCTGAAACGTGAGTGATGTTCCGAAAGACAGAGGGTGTTAAAACAAGAAGAGCAATAGGGAATTTCTCAAGACAGTGGGAAACAAATTAGAATAAATAGGTAAAATTCTAGTTAATTGACTTCTTGCTATCTCGGAAAGGGTTTAGGTTAGGAAAATGAAACTTTCAGGAATGGGTCTACAGGCTAAAGTATGTCCCAGGAAGGTATTTTAAAGTACCCACCTCCACTCCCTCTCCCTCTAGAGGGCCCTGAAATATGCCTACATGACAGGTCTATACCTATTGAAATTTTGACAAAACAACATTTTACCTTAATTTTCAGTTACTAGTTGCTTTTTCTCTGCCTTTGGTTCTGAAAATGCAATCCCTGTTATTTGAGTAGAATTTTGAGCCATATCAATGTTTTTTTTAATTAAGGAAATGTATTTGCATATCTTTAAAACCTTATAAAATGGAATTGAGCAAAGTTATGAAGCTGAAAACAATTTTGTTGTACTTCAATTAAGCAGAAGATCTAATTTTCAAGGTTTTACTTTTATAACACACATATTTTTAAAGGTCATCAAAGGTCAGGGCCCTCTAAAGGGAGAAGGAGTGGAGATAGTTGCTTCAAAATACCTTCCCGGGACATACTTTAGCTAAAATACTTTATTTTAAAATACTTTAACCTAAACCCTTTCCAAGATAGTAAGAAGTCAATTAACTAGAATTTTACCTAATTATTCTAATTTGTTTCCCACTGTCTTGAGAAATTCCATACTGCTCTTCTTGTTTTTGGTGTTTGTGATGGAAAGGTAGGGTGGTCTTCGTCGCTATTTACATAGGATGTTTTTATATGTTTTCCACATAAATCGTGTACGGATTACTTTTGGTATCGGATTGACCGACCTTATTTCAAATAGTTAGGTGTAAGAAGAATATGGTTCTATCCCGGTTCCTAGGGGTATAATGAGGGAACGGTTGAGATTGCTAGGACATATATAGCGAATGAATAACGAATTATTGCCAAAGATCGTCCTTTACTTTCATCCATCTAGAACGAAACAGAAAGCAGGTCACCCACAAATGAAACGGGAAGAGGTCATAAGAAAGGATTTAAAGGAAGTTGTAAGTTCTTGAGATGGTCTAAAGAGGGAAACTTTGAAGAGACTGGGATGGAAAAAGAGGGTGCACAGCTGTGTTAACTTGAGGCGACCTGGTGCTGCAATGAGCTGTTAGTTGTTGCAGTAGCGGAACTGACATTCAAAAGAAATACAGGAATAGTCAACAGACTATTTTAAGATCTTATTTACTAGAATTTGTGGGTTTACAATGATAATAGTACGATATTAAGTAAATCAAAAGTGTGTGGAAAGTCCCAAGTAATAAATATTAACTGTCCAGTTTAAGAATGTTCACCACTGCAATATGCAGTAGCATAACAATCCTAATAAAACAATAATAACATTGAAAATAGTAACAACAATATTAACAACATAACAGTATTATTGACATTAAGAATATTAGTAATAGACATAATATTAACAATAGCAACACCAATGACAATAGTCACACAGCAATAGTAATAATAAAGCAGTAATCCTAACATAACAATCTTACAATTTCAAAAATGGTGCCAACAGCGAAGAATATTCAAGATTTTCTTCCCTTGAAAAATATTTAACTATGTTAACTGTTGATCAAACGCTCTGTTGTTAAGAGATCTGTTCACTCAATATAAAAAAAAAAACTGTTTACTCAAATTTGAAGTCAGCATTTATATGTAGCTCAAGCATTCGGTATTCAATTCTAAACTTTCATTTAATTTTTATCTCATTAGAGGAGTGTTAAATTTCTGTGGAAGAAATTTCTGCGAGAAAACGAGCTGGCCATATGTTCACTAAATAAGCCAATCGGAGCAAATATGAAGCTAAATCTTGACAGAAAACAGTAAATTTATCGTTCTAATATTTTTCGAAACGTGCCACATCTCAACTTGTAAAATGCGTTAATCTGAGAATATCTTTTCTTTTTTTCTGGAAAGAAAAAAAAATTTTGCTGGTCAGTTGCCCCCTAATAAATGGCTAACTAAAATATCGTTGAAATATACAACTATTCAAGTGACAAACCATATTCATGTGAAATATTCTTTATCTTATTTCGTTTTTCTCTTTAAAACTGTCAATTTTTGTTAAAACTTGTAATTAGAAATACTGGTCCGTTTTCCAATAAAAAAAACAACATCAAAAAAAGAAACATAAAAACCATAGACATAGGAACAGACAGAAGAAGACAGAAGAAGGTAAATTCAGACAGAAGAAGGTAAGTCCACCTATCATATCTGACCAGATATTTTCCAAGTTAAGTGGCTTGAAACAAATACGAATATGCTTCAACGTGAAGACTCTAGTATGGTCCATGGGGTTGCTATCCTCTTTTTATTGTTATTCAATAAAAAAAAAATTCAACCGAAAGTAAAGACCAACATCAAAACTTCAATATCAAAACGAACGAAAATTAATATTTTTATAAGGGAGATTGCACCCTCCTAAATAACTCACTCTTTACGTTAAAGTTTTTTCTTAAGAGCTTTAAAAAAAGTTTTTTATTACAATTAAATGGTCCTTGTGTTTCAGGAGTTAAAGCTTGACTTTTTTCCCCCCAATTCCCTTGGAGGAATTTTCTCGTACGCTACGCTGAATCTGATGTTGAGATTTTCATTAAGATTCTTTGACTTTTAGTGAATGTTTCCCTCTTTTTTCGAGAATCCAGCAAATTGTCTCAGGCTTGCAGCCATTGATGGCTAACACTAAACTCAATACATACGATATATTTGGCATCAACTTAATAATCCTACGCTTTTGAATCCACTCACTTTAGAAGGTGAGTGAACTTTCTCCATAATGATGTAGACGAGTAGATGAGCAGAGCTTGGAAATGCAGACCACAGGCTTGTGTGTGCTGAAGTTCATCTTCACCTTCAAGCACAACGATCGGAAAGAAGGTCAGTCGATGCAAGTATTGGGAAACTTAAGGAGTCAGATACTCCCCTGAAGCATAGTATTGAAGTATCGAATTGCTTCGTGCTCCTTAGTACACTTAGTACCAGTGAAGGTTCCTGAAAGTATTATAAATTGCAAACACGTGAAGCAGCACACCAGCTGCTTGGCAAGCGAAATTTTCTAAAGAAATCGTGGCTGACTACTGAAATGCTGCCGTTCATAGAGCAAAGACGGAGGGCAAGACACCTTAGGTACATGGTCACTTATTGAAAACTTAATGGGGTGCGGAATAGACTCATTCACCGGGACTGAACTCAGTTCGTTGCAAGGAAAGCTGATGAAATTGAACTAGTCGCAAAAAAGGAAGACATGGGTAGCCTGTTCAAATATCTCCAAGATCTAACAGAATATAAAACTCCCACTTTGGGACCTGTCTTATCCAGGGATGAAATGCTACTTTCTGATGAAGGTTCCTGTCTTGAGCAGTGGTTGGACCACTTCTTCTGGCTCCTAAATAATGACAGCTCGTCTTTCCTTCCAAATGAAGTTCTCACCAGTCCATCAGTCAAAGAAATGAAGAAGATGTTCCTCCAGATGAGGAAGGCTCGAGAATAACAAAGTTGCTGGTATCTATGGAGTAAGCTCTGAACTGATGAAATCTGTTCCTCCACACTCTGTTCTACAAAATCTGGCAAACTGAGATAATCCCTAAGAAATTGCTGAAAGGGTGTCATTATTTCCTTATGGAAGAGAGGCTCTGCAAGCGACTTCTCCAATTACCGTGGAATAAATCTGCTGTCGGTCCTCGGAAACCTTTTTACAATCGTTCTGCTGGATTGATGTTGGAATATTATTCGTAGAATTTGACGACCGGAGCAGGCTGCTTTTATGTCGGACCGTTCAACCATCGGACAGATATTTACGATTCGAAAGATAATACAAAACCTGACAGATAATAAAAAGATAATAGTCAACGACCGACGTGGCCCGTTCTTCCAAATCACGACAGGAGTGCGTCAAGGATATGCAGTGGCCTCAGAGCTCTTCAATGCCATTATAGACACATAATGACAAAGGCAACTTCACGTCTCAGTTTTGGGCTCAAGTTTGGGGACCGCTTCATCCCAGATATTGATTTTGCTGATGACCTTGCCATCCTAGAGGGCTCCATGGATCAGTTGTTGGAAGCGCTTTTGTTATTATGAGATTAGACCGCAAATGTGGAATTGCAAATAAACTGGGATATAACGAAAATTATGGCTATATACACGTCTTCTCCTGCTGTCATTTCCCCAGATACTCTAGACAGAACAGCTAGCATTGAAACCGCCTAAAGGTTCACCTACCAGGGCTCTACAAGTTCCTCAGTTATCGCTTCTCCCCAAGCTTCAAGCATGGATATGCAAAGCGTCTTCTGCCATAGGTAGGCTGAACCGTCACCTTTGACAAAAACCCAACACCAGTCGTTCAACTAAAGTAAAGATTTTCAACACCCTCGTCGGTTTTGTAATGCTTTACTGAGCTGGAACATGGCATGTATCAACCGCAACACTGAAGGCCATCGATGAATTCCAGACAATGAGTCGGGGAAGGATTGAAGGAATGATGGTTTTATTTCATGAGTAATGAGAAGCAGCTGCAGTTCTCTTGGTTTTCTATTTAAGCAGCTAAGCGCAACTTACGATGGTTCGGACACGTACTTATAATGCCCCTGCATTTACCCGCAAAGATGATCTTCGACTTCAACCCAAGAGAAGCAGTTTGGAACTGACCCCGTGGCCGACCAAAGATATGATGGTTTGACAGCCTGTCTGAGTTTCCGGCGATGGCAAATATCAGACCGAGTGAAGCAAAAACGATCACACTGGACCTAAGCGGATGGAGAAGGTAGAAGTTACTCTCTACGCTGACCAGCTCCCGACAGGAGACGTAAGTCAAGTAAGTAAAGTCTTTTGGTACACATATTGATATCAAAATTCAATTTTTAGAGTTTTGGTTACTATTGAGCCGCGTCGCTCCTTACTTACAATTCGTTACCAGGAACTGTTTGAAAATATGAGATTTTGTAATTTTCTAGAAATGGATGGTTACAGATTTGCATTTTTTTTTTCTTCTGCTGTTTATGCCACAGATAACAGTATCGAAGGAGTGTAAGGGCAAAAGTAAACAGGAAATGAGCTCATTCAAACATAAGTGTAAGTTTATATGACCTTTTTGATGCTACAAAAGATATATTGGCACCAGTAAAGTACTGGCCGGTGTTATTTTTAGCACTTTGTGACAAACAGTGACAGTTCTTGTCAGAATAGAGCCAGTGTGTTATCAAGAAAAAAATATCGAGACGCCCATTTAGTTTAGAGCTAACAAAGTACTATTTACAAATTTTTATGTTTTCAGTAACCATGCTGACAGAAAGTGGTGTATTCGTCTGTATGTAGAAAGTATGTAGTCCTGGTATGTAGCCTATGCAAATTGAATTGGTTGGTATAGACAGTTAAATAAAAATAACTTTATTCAGTTTAAAGTAAAGAGTGATATTAAAAGAAAAAGAAACTGTGCTATGTATGAGATGGGGTTCCACCTCCTCAACCTCACTTTTTAAATTGAAATTCAACAACTGCTTAATTGAGAGAACTTTAGAGTAGAAATAGAATTAATTCTGGAAATCACAAGTGCTCGCAATATATAAACAACGCTTGGATGGAAGTTTTATCGGCTGAAATAAATACGAATTAATATATCCCTGAATGTTCAAGGCATTATAGAAGAAAATGAGCTCCATCAACTTGTTCTTCTGCTAGAGCATGCTTTATAGAAGCACTGATGGGGAAACAATTCGACTTGTAGCCTAAAGAGAAAGCAAGTTGAGGGGGTATCAGCCCTTCTGCATACAAGGGTAGATTGTTTTCTATTTTGTGTTTTAATACTACTTTTTGCTTCAATTTGTGATTTCCGTTCGTTTTTAAGATCGTTTTGAGTGTTATTTAGGGAGTATGACTCCAGAGTCATAGTTTTGTCAATTTCAGCCTTTCTCATTGAAATAACTATTTCGACTTTAATTGTCACACCGCATTTTGCCAAGATGGAACTCCAGGCCAAAAAGGCAAGGAAAAGACCCTTTTTTCTGTTGAAGTTTTGTATTAATAAAATATAAAAACAAATACATACATCTATGTAGATGAAAAAAATATTAAAAAAAAACCTTTTGGCCTACCCATGAAAACAGATTGTACTACTCTGGCCTGCCCATAAAAACAGATTTTGCTACTCTGGCCAGCCCATGAAAACAGGTTGTCTTAGGGGCAAGACAGGAATGAAAAATTTGCTTAGAACTGATTAAAATGATGAACTAGCTAAACAATCAATACTGATAATGCAAGTAAATGCATAAATGTTTTCTCGCAAAGTTGCTCCTTGTGGAAAGTATATCTGAGAGGGTCAACTCCAACTGTCATTCTGGAGGTCTAACTTCTAGTGGGTTCTACTGGTTATTATGTCAAAGACTGTCTTTTCGGATCTTTATAGCTATAGCTATCCGTGGGTATGACACCACTTCCTGCTTTCTCATGTTTGTACCTATTAGCTAATCTCTGGAACTTACGTTCCAGAGGAATTTGGGCTGAGCGTTTATTTTAGAAGTTAGTCCAAGTTTCGCCTTTGACTTAACTGCATATGTGGCTTTTACAGTTATTAAATAATAAAAAACAAGTTTCTTTAACTGAAAGTAAGGAGCGACATTAAAACTTAAAACGACCAGAAATTATTCCGTATATGAAAGGGCCTGTCCCCTCCTCAACACCCCGCTCTTTATGCTAGAGTTTTTTATTTCTTTCAAAAGTAGAGTTGTGAGAAAGAGTCAAACTTTAGCGCAAAGAGCGGTGCGTTGAGAAGGGGACAATTCTACTTAAAAGAACAGAATTTATTCCGTATATGAAAGGGACTATCCCCCTCCTCAACGCCCCGCTCTTTACGCTAAGGTTTCTTATTGTTTTAAAAGTAGAGTTGTGAGAAAGAGTCAAACTTTAGCGTAAAGAGCGGGGCGTTGAGGAGGGGACAGTCCCTTTCATATACGGAATAATTTCTGTTCCTTTTAAGTTTAAAATCGTTCCTTACTTTCAGTTAAAAAACTTATTTCTTATTTAATTTCTGAATGTTTTTGAATTAATGCAGGTGTTGATTTTATATCACCACACATGAATAATTAAAACCAAATTTCCGTATTAGCTTTACTTTTTTTGGCTAAATGACTTTTTTAAAGTTTTGATCGGACGATTTTGAGGGAAAAAGGGGTGGGAAGGGGGCCTAGTTGCCCTCATATTTTTTTGGTTTCTTAAAAAGGGCACTAGAACTTTTAACTTTATTTACGAACGTTTTTATTAGTAATAAACATATGTAACTTACAAATTAACTTAAGTAGCAAACTTCTACATTTGTATATTTTTATTACGTGTATGGGTGGGGGGGGGGTTCTTCCCCTCGTCAATACCTCGCTCTTTACGCTAAAGTCCGAATTTTGTTCTATTTTTTTAAGAATCACCCCTGAACCACAAATGCCATTTAATTAGAATAAATAGCTTTTTTGAAATTACTAAAAACACTTTAGCGTAAAGAGCGAGGTATTGAGGAGGGGACGAACCCCTCATGCACGTAATGATTTGCGTTTGTTTTAAGTTCTAATATTGCTCGTTATTTTCAGTTGAAAAAACTTGTTTTTTTGTTTAATTTCTGAACATTTTTGAATTAATGAAGATTAGATTTTGGCTCACCGTAGGCTATATGAACAATTAAAACGGAATTTGCATATTAATTTTACTTTTTTGGCTAAGTGGCTTACTCAAAGTTTTGATCGGACAATTTTGAGTAAAAAGTGTGGGGAGGGGGTCCTAGTTGCCCTCCAATTTTTTCGTTTAATTTAAAAGGCCGCTAACTTTTAATTTTATTTGCGAACGTTTTTATTAGTAATAATTATACATAACTTATAAATTAACTTATGTAACGAACTTCTATACTCGTATATTTTTATTACGTACATGAAGGGCTTTGCCCTCTCTTAAATACCTCAATCTTTACGCTAAAGTTCTAATTGCCGTTTAATTAGAATAAATAGCTCTTTTGAAATAAACAAAAATAATTTAGCGTAAAGAGCGAGTTATTGAGGAGGGGACGACTCCACTCATACAAGTAATAATTTCTGTTCGTTTTAAGTTTTAATGTAGCTCCTTACTTTCAGTTGAAAAAAAACTTGTTGTTTTATTTAATTTCTCACTGTTGTTTTAAATAATTCTGGAAAATCTAGCACCCTCTTCATGGAAATTCTCTTCCCCCATGATAAATTCCTCCATGGAAAGATCCTCTCATGTAACCCCCGACCCACCTCCACCACCAAAGAAAATACCCCCTAAAAACGTTATTATACTTCGTCAATAACCAATACTATATGTAAAAAATGGGCATAGTTCATAACTTGTAACCCTTCCCCCGGGGACTTTAAGGAATTAAGTCGTCCTCAAAGACATATTTATTCAGTTTTCGACTATGCTCAACAAAATGGCTATTTCAAAATTTTGATCCGGTGACTTTGGGGAAAAAATGAGCGTAGGAGGGGGCCTAGTTGCCCCCCAATTTTTTGGGTCACTTAAAAAGGGCACTAGAACTTTTATTTTCGGTTAGAATGAACCCTCTCATGAAAGTCTAGGACTACACACCCCTGGGAAAAAAAGAAAACAAAAAAATAAATAAACACGCATCCGTGATCTTTCTTCTGGGAAAAATGCAAAATTCCACATTTTTGCATATAGGAGCTTCAAACCTTTACAGTAGGGTTCTCGGATATGCAAATGTGATTTTGTAATTTTCATGACGATTCTATGACTTTTAGGGGGTGTTTCCCCTTTTATAGAAAATAAGGCACATTTTACAGGCTTCAAACTTTTGATGGGGAAGACTAAACTTGATGAAACTTATACATTTAAAATCAGCATAAAAACGCGATTGTTTTGATGTATATATTGGTATCAAAATTATGTCTTTTAGAGTTTCGGTTACTTTTGAGCCGGGTCGCTCCTTACTACAGTTCGTTACCACGAACTTTTTGGTTCAGTATAGACAATAGCTCAAACCTAACGTTCTTGACTATCTCAGAGAACTACGTAAGCCTCTGCCTCAGCTGATATAAGAAGGCATATAAGGAGGCATATCCGATTTTATATCAACTTTGAATCATTCTAAATATGCTATAGCCGTTCTGCTAAGATTGGAAGAAGAAAGATAAGTCAAGATTAAGAACTGGAACACACGGAGTGCCGCAGCCAATCACATTTAATAGAGTGAAAATTGACCGAATAGAAGAAACACATTATCTGGGATTTTTTAATGATTGTAATTTGTCATGGAAAAAGCATAGTGATATTGTGTCTTCTAAAGTCTCAAGAGGTGTTGGAATACTGCGTCGCTTTAAAAATGTTTTTCCAACCAGTGTCATTATTATGCTGTATTATTCTTTAATAACTCCATACATATATTACTGTTGTTCACTTTGGGCTAGCGATTCTTACGGTAATTACATAAAAAAAAATAGTTTTTTTAACTGAAAGTAAGGAGCGACATTAAAACTTAAAACGAACAGAAATTACTCCATATATGGAATGGGTTGTCCCCTCCGCAATCCCTCGCTCTTTACGCTAAAGCTTTTAATTGTTTTAAAAAGCAGAATTGTGGCAAAGAGTCAAACTTTAGCGTAAAGAGCGAGGGATTGCGGAGGGGACAACCCATTTCATATACGGAGTAATTTCTGTTCGTTTTAACTTTTAATGTCGCTCCTTACATACAGTTAAAAAAACTAGTTTTTTTTATATAATTTCTGAACCTTTTTTAATTAATGCATGCTTGATTTTGGCTCTCCAAACATAAATTATTAAAATGAAATTTGCATATTAATTCCTTTTTTGGCTAAATGGCTTTCTCTTAGTTTTGATCAGACGATTTTGAGAAATAAGGGATGGGGAAGGAGGCCTAGTTGCCATGCAATTTTTCGGTTACATAAAAAGGCAACTATAAATTTTAATTTTTAACGAATTTTTTTATTAGTAAAAAATATACGTAACTTAAGAATTAACTTACGTAACAAACTTTTATATTCTTTAATTTTTATTATGTATATGATGGGGTTTTTACCCTCGTTAATACCTCGTTCTTTACACTAAATCGTAAGTTTTGTCCCAATTCTTTAAGAATGACCCCTTATCAGAAAGGCCGTAGAATAAATAGTTGAAATTACTAAAAATACTATAGCATAAAGAGCGAGGTATTCATCTCCTCCTAAATACCTCGCTCTTTATGCTAAAGTATTTTTAGAACCCCTCATATGCGTAATAATCTCTGTTCGTTTTAAGTTTCAATGCTACTCTTTACTTTCAATTGAAAAAACTTTTCCATGTTTATTTTTTCATTGTTTTTCTTATAGTAATTTTAGAAAATCCTGCGCCCTTTTCATTGAATTTAGGTTCCCCTTGACATATTTCTCCAAGGAAAGATCCTCCCACATAGCCCCCTCCCCTCAACCCCACCCCCAAAACCAAAAAAAAAATCCCCCTGAAAACGACTGTACACTTCCCAATAACCATTATTATATGTAAACACTGATCGAAGTTAGTTACTTGCAGCCCCTCCCCCAGGGACTGTGGGGGAGTAAGTCATTCCTAAAGACATAGTTATTATGGTTTTTGACTATGCGGAACAAAATGGCTATCTTAAAATTTTGAATTGTTGACTTTGGAGAAAAAATGAGCGTGGGAGGGGGGCTAGGTGCCCTCCAATTTTTTTGGTCACTTAAAAAGGGCACTAGAACTTTTCATTTCCCTTAGAATGAGCCCTCTTGTGACATTCTAGGACCGCTTGGTCGATACGATGACCCCTGGGAAAAAAACAAACAAATAAACACGCACCCGTGATTTGTCTTCTGGCAAAAAATACGAAATTCCACATTTTTGTAGATAGGAGCTTGAAAATTTTTCTATAGGGTTCTCTGATACGCCGAATGCGATGGTGTGATTTTTGTTAAGATTCTGTGACTTTTCGGGGTTGTTTTTCCCTATTTTCTAAAATAGGGCAAATTTTTTCAGGCTCCTAACTTTTGATGACAAAGACTAAATTTGATGAAGCTTATGTATTTAAAATCAGCATGAAAATCTGATTCTTTTGATGTATATTTTAGCATCAAAATTCCGTTTTTTAGAGTTTCGTTTACTATTGAGCCGGGTCGCTCCTTACTACAGTTCGTTACCACGAACTGTTTGATTTCAAAAAAGTACAGATACAACAAAACAAGGCTTTACGAGCTATAGGTAAGTATGAAAGAGGCTTTGTTAGTACTGAATCTATTTTTCAAAAGTTTGGTATTTTAAGCGTAGGACAAATTAGAGATTACCAGATTGGAACGTTCGTATATCAGTGTTTGAACAATATTGGCCCAAAGGTGTTTTCTGACTTATTTAAAAGGAATGCTTTTTATCACGAGTATGATACAAGAACTGCAGAAGTGTTGGCAAGCCAAGAGCAAAATACTACACGTTCAGGTTTTACAATAAAGCATATGGGTCCCACTGTTTCGAATTCAATTCCTGGGGGGATTCAAAGTGGGGTAAGTCTACCACAATTCAAGGCATCATGACAGAAAAAAAGACTTGACTACTGCACTTCTTCACAGACCAGCCTTGAAAAAAAAGTATTTGTTATAGTGATTGGAAGTTGTGAGACGACAGTATGTTTTTTTCCCTCTCTGTGTTCTTTTTCTCTTTTTTTTTAAAAAGTAGTATAGATGAAGTTGATTTGAAGTAAGAAATCACTTTGAATGCCATTTGGGATTTCCTGCAGTCGAAGGTAGTGTGTGATTTATAGTAATTTTGTTTAATAAATAATTTGTGAACTTGAACTTGAACAAGAACTTCAGATACCCCCTCCTACCACCAGCTTTCAAATCTAAAAAGGGTACTATATCTTAAAATTATTGTCCGTAAGAGCCTTCTTCCTACATTTTACGACCATTGAATTTGTTCGAGCAGCGTTGAAATTATAGCTTTGGAGGGAAATAGGAGATGCTAGGGCGTATATACTAGGACATAGAGTATGTGTTGACAATTTGAAGGTTCAATTTTCAATACGATTGGATCAGGAAGATGTTTCCCTTTTTTCTAAAAATAATTTGAATTTACTTCTGCAGAAACTTTTGAATGGTAGCTTGAACTTGGTAAGCTTTCCTTACTTCATTACATAAGCTCCACAACATTTGTTTCCAAACTTAAGTTGTTTAGAATGATGGCTATACAGGTTGCTCTTGACCTGCAGTTCATAGCCACGAACTGTCTGAATATAATTTCAGCGATTAAAAAAAAAAACTTCTAAATTGACTGTTTAAATTCAATAGTTAGCTATTCTGAATGTATTTCTAAAAGTAATTGTCTGTAAAGATTTTTTTTTTTCACTTTGGGAATGAATTCGCCTAAACAGACTGCTATTAGAAAGGATAAGTTTGTTTCCAATATTGTTCAATTTTCCAGTAGCTGACACTATTTGGAATGTAATAGATTCAATTTAACATTTTAAAAGAAGCTTTTCACAAAAGAATTAAGCAGTATGAAAAGAAATCATACTTTTCTTGACAGCAAACAGAGTATACAAAAGCAGCTGTGATTGCCAGCTAATAAAATATTTCCAAGAAAAGCCATTTGGGACGGTACTAAATCACATCTCCAAAAATAAAAAGTTTCTAGAAAAATATTTGTTCAACTGCAAAAGACCATTATCATTTTTTTTCATTTAAAAATATTTTTCTCTCAATAGGAAGCAAAATGTAGATGGGATATAAGACGTTCATATTAAAAGAATATGTTGTAGGAATTTGTCATTTGACAGACTGCACTCTTTTTACCTTCCTTTAACCGGATATACCGCAAAATAGTATTAACAACAAGAATTCGAATTTCCAACCATTTCTGTACGCAAGAACAGAGGGCAAATAGTATCATAGTAAAATAGAAACTCTTAAATATCTAAGTAGCCTAGAAAGACATGAGAAACCTATCTGAGCCAAGCTATCCATCTACTAGAAGGCTTAAGCTTTGCTTGAGGTGATGGGATGTAAACCTAACTTTCCAAAGAAAAATCCACATAACAAACAGCAAAGCTGCTTAAGATTTTAATGAGAATTTCCAGTCTAATGATATCCAGGTGAGGATTATCAGCAGCGGCGAAACGATAATTGCTGATAGCAGTTATCTTATCCAAATTAATATGATTGTTACATTAAGAGACCAAAATCTGGTAAATATCGACACACACCAGTGAGTATCCTAAACTTTTTTTTAAAACAGTTCCCGGTAACAAACTGTATTAAGGAGCGACCCGGCTCAATAGTAAACGAAACTCTAAAAATCAGAATTTTGATGATAAGAGATACATCAAAAGAATCGAATTTTCATGTTGATTTTAAATATATAAGTTTCATCAAATTTAGTCTTTGTCATCAAAAGTTACGAGCCTGATAAAATTTACCCTATTTTGGAAAATAGGGGAAACACCCCCTAAAAGTCATAGAATCTTAACGCCAATAACACCATCAGATTCAGCGTATCAGAGAACCCTATTGTAGAAGTTTCAAGTTCTTATCTACAAAAATGTGGAATTTCGTATTTTTTGCCAGAAGACAGATCACGGGTGCGTGTTTATTTGTTTTTTTTTTTTTCTTTTCCCCAGGAGTCATCGTAGCGACCGAGTGGTCTTAGAATGTTGCGAGAGGGCTCATTCTAACGGAAATGAAAATTTCTAGTGCCCTTTTTAAGTGACCAAAAAATTGGAGGGCACCTAGGCCCCCTCCCACGCTCTTCTTTTTCCAAACGGAACAAAATTTTGATATAGCCATTTTGTTCCGCATAGTTGAAAATCATAATAACTATGTCTTTGGGGATTACTTGCTCCCCCACAGTCCCTGGGGGAGGGCTGCAAGTTACAAACTTTGACCAGTGTTTACATACTCCCTCTTCACAGTATTTGGAAAAATAGGTGTCACCCGGAAATGCGGTATACTTGCCCAATTTGCGGTGATCTTGATGGGCTAGACCATTTTCTTTTCAGGTGTCAGGGGTTAAATGAGCTAAGAGGGAGCTTTCTTGGGGTGGATGGTCGTGAGCCCCTTCTTGGAACTTTGAAGTCGACTTCGAAAATAAATATAGTAGCAGTGGCAAATTTTGTCCGGAAGGGTCTTGTTATTCGAAAGTCGATTGTTACATAATTTAGTTTGTTTGTTGTTATATATGTATGTATACGGCCTGAAAAATGGCTTTAAATACAGTCATTCATTCATTTATTCATTCATACAGTAATGGTTATTGGGAAGTGTACAGACGTTTTCAGGGTGATTTTTTTGGTTCGGGGGGCGGGGTTGATGGGAGGGGGCTATGTGGGAGGATCTTTCTTTGGAGGAATACGACATGGGGGAAGAGAAATTCAATGAAAAGGGCGCAGGATTTTCTAGCATTACTATAAAAAAAAACAATGAAAAGAATAAACATGAAAATGTTTTTTTAATTAAAGTAAGGAGCAGCATTAAAACTTAAAACGAGCAGAGATAATTAAGCATATGAGGGGTTCTAAAAATACTTTACCATAAAGAGCGAGGTATTTATGAGGGGATAAATACCTCGCTCTTTATGCTAAAGTACTTTTAGTAATTTCAACTATTTATTCTACGGCCTTTCTGATTCAGGGGACATTCTTAAAGAATTGGGACAAAACTTAGGATTTAGTGTGAAGAGCGAGGTATTAACGAGGGGAAAACCCCCCTCATATACATAATAAAAATATAAGAATATAAAAGTTTGTTACGTAAGTTAATTCTTAAGTTCCGTATATTTTTTACTAATAAAATCGTTCGTTAAAAATTAGAAGTTATAGTTGCCTTTTTAAGTAACCGATAAATTGGAGGGCAACTAGGCCTCCTTCCCCACCCTTTATTTCTCATAATCGTCTGATCAAAACTAAGAGAAAGCCATTTAGCCAAAAAAGAATTAATATGCAAATTTCATTTTAATAATTTATGTGCGAAGAGCCAAAATCAAACATGCATTAATTCAAAAACGTTCAGAAATTAAATAAAAAAAACTAGTTTTTTAACTGAAAGTAAGGAGCGATATTAAAACTTAAAACGAACAGAAATTACTCCGTATATGAAATGGGTTGTCCCCTCTACAATCCCTCGCTCTTTACGCTAAGGTTTGACTCTTTGCCACAATTCTACTTTTTAAAACAATTAAAAACTTCTAAAATTTTGTAGGCTGACAAAACACAAAGAATCAAAAATGTCTAAGTAACTCTGATTATTAACATTTTTAGCTACCCTTAAGAAACGGTTGAATACAACAATACTTGGTGTTGCATAGCAGAGTCCTTTATTTTTCTTGATTTACTACAGTAATCGGCAATGAATGGAGCTTTAGAGTTGATTGAAACTTCTATTTAGGAACAAAAATTGCGTATATAATTTAATTTTCTTATTCATTAGACTACAAATAAAATAAATATGACTCGATTTGTTTTATGTAAGTTTATTATTAAGTCTCATTGCCTGAAGCAGAGGACCTCACTACCTCCTCCCTTAGTTTAAGCGCCCGACAGGGGTTTTAGTATCCCTTTATATAGGGCCAGTATAAGACAAGTGTTATTAAATTTTGATTTGGGCTTCAAACCGACAAGTCTATAGTTCAATGCTTTTTTTTGCTAGAATTTTAACTTTATATTTACAACTTTGCTCCATTTTTGACAAATAATTGACAGGTTTCATTTTTGTAAATATCAACTTTTGACATTTTTGATGCTGACTCTAAACGTGCATTTCTGTTTTGTCTAAAACAACATTTAAGAAGATATTTTCTTCTAGATATCTCTGACTTAGACTTAGACTTAGACTTAGGTCCTCCCACGCCTGAGGGTGCATAAGGCAGCAACAGTGGTTCGCCACGACGACCTGTCCTGAGCCTTCGACCAAAGCTCCTCCATCGAAGACCTCGCCAGCTTCGCCTCCTTCTCTAACATCCTGCCAACTGTCATTTTGGGTCTCCCTGACTTGCGGAGGCCAGGGGGTATCCAACAGCATATGTCATGAGGTAGCCTTCCATCACCCATTCGCACCATGTGCCCCCAATACATCCATCGTCGCTTTCTAATGGTATCAAGGATGGGGGTATGATTTGTCATGGTATAAATCTCATCATTTCTTATTCTCTCAGTCCAATGTATATTAAAAATATATCTTAGGCAGTTATTATCGAATGCCCATAGTCGTTTTCCTAGTTGCGCAGTGATACTCCAAGTTTCACAACCATATGTAAGGACAGAGAGGACATTGCTATTATAAATTCTGAGTTTTAGCTTCTGGAAATATTTACTATTTCTCCAAACATTTCTGAGACAATTGAAGGCAGAACCAGCCAATGCTATTCGGCACAAAATTTCTCTTTCAGGATTGGCATCTTGCGTAAGAATGCTGCCTAGATATTTGAACTCTCTCACTACTTCAATTTCCTCATTGTTGACCAAACGTCCCTCAGCTAAGTCAGGAATGACTGCATTTGACACTGATTTAGTCTTGTTAGCGTTTATGGAGAGTCCAACAGCATTTGCCACACGCTCAAGTTCATTTATATTGTGTTGTATATCTTCTGATTCGTGAGCGAAGAGTGCAATATCGTCCGAAAAAACACCATCATGAAGGGTTCTTAGTGGGTTTAATTGTAGACCCCCACTGAAGCTACATCCACGAAGTACAAAATCTATGACTATGGCAAATAACAGTGGCGATAGAATGCAGCCCTGCCTTACACCCGACTGAACGGTAAACCAGTCCGTTAGGCCACTCTCGGTTTGTACTGCACACTTAATATCGAGGTAAAGCGCTTTAATTATATTTACAATTTTAATCGGGATCCCGTAATGTATTAAGATTTTCCACATGGTCTCGCGGTGTATCGAGTCGAAGGCCTTGAGAAAGTCAATAAACACTACGAGTAATTGAACCTGCCATTCGTTAGATTCTTCGAGCAGGATTCTCAGGCTAAATATTAGGTCACAACACGATCTGTTTTGGCGGAATCAATTTTGTTCATCTCTCAGAACTTTCTCCTTTACTTTGAATTCTACTGAGAATAATTTGGCACAAAACCTTGCTGCCTAATGATTGTAAAGCGATGCCTCTCCAATTGTCTCATTTAGTCTTTTGTCTTTTTTTGAAGAGTTTTATAATTACTGCCTTTGACCATTCACTCGGGACTTTTTCATCTTCCCAAATACGTGACAAAAGTTCAAACATGGGCACTGCTAGGGCGCTTCTACCACATTTCAACAGTTCTGGGGGTATGCCATCGTTACCAGCTGCCTTTCCGTTTTTCAAAGTCATTAGAGCATCTTTTACTTCACTCAGCAAGAGAGGTCCGGAATATATTCCTAGATCAAACAGTGTTTCTTCAGGGATATTTAAAAAAGTCGTGGGAGGCACCTGATTTAATACCTCGGTGAAATGTTCCATCCAATGTCGGTTTATGTCATCCGTCTGGGTTAATAAGATGCCTTCTTTGTTTTCAACTTGGGTTGAAGAAGCCTTCGAAATACCCGCAAGCTCCTTCGTTATAGCGTACACAGTACGACTATCTCCTCGCCTGGCGGCTACTTCAGCCTGATCAGCCATAGTTTCGAGGAACCCCCTCTTATCATTCCTTGTCCGTGTTTTGACTTGTTTATTGAGACGCTTATACTGCGCTTTTAAATCATCAAGATATTCTCTAGTGCATGTCCTATTATGCTCATGTCTATCTACGAGAATTTTGGCTTCTGCCCTTTGATCAATGATATCCCAGGTACTTTCAGATATCCGCTGCTCTTTCTTCTTCCTGCTATATCCCACAACTTCTTGTGCCACTTCTTTCAGGGACTCGACGATCTTTTCCCATTGATTATCAATTGACAACTCGTCCCTTAGCATGGAAAATTTATTTGACAAAGTAGATGTATACTTTTGTAATACATAAGGGTCCTGCAGCTTTCTTACATTAAACCTTTTTACTGACCGCTGGGGCTTTATGACAGTTTTCAGTTTCAGCTTAAACTTAGCAACAACAAGTTGATGGTCGGAATAGGAGTCGGCACCTCGAAAGGTCCTAACATCCTCTAAACAACGTCGCCTTTGCTTGGCAATTAAAATATGGTCTATTTCATTTCTTGTCACACCATCAGGCGAGTTCCAAGTATATTTATGTATTTGTTTATGAGGGAACCATGATGCGCCGACGATAAGTTCATGAGTCGCACAAAAGTCAATTCAACGTACGCCATTATCATTGATTTCCCCCAGTCCATGCCTACCAAGGATAGCTGGGGCATATGAGGCATCACTTCCAACTTTAGCGTTAAAGTCCCCACACAAAGTCACAATATCATGCCGATGCGCTTTAGCAACAACATTTGACAACACGCGATAAAAATCATCCTTGGTCTGATCAACGGTATCATTGGTTGGGGCATACACAACAATAACTGTCAATTTGGCCTGAGAAGTGGCAAAGTGAGCACGAAGGATTCGCTCGTTAATAGGTTCCCAGTCCACTAGGCATTTTTTGGCCCGACTACTTAATGCCATTCCAACACCTGCCTCTTTTCTAGTTTCAAGTCCAGAATACAAAATATGGTATGTTTCACTATTCAAAGTACCAAAACCGGTAAGTCTGGTCTCAGAGAGTCCAGCAAGGTCAATACGGAACTTATCAAGGGTCCTCATAACACTGTTGAGTTTTCCTGGCTGTGTTTCTTGATTAACTGTTCTAACATTCCAGTATCCAATACGAAAACACTCGGTCGTTTTCAAGAATCCTGTCCGGGGGCGTGCGTTAGTCATCATCAAAGAAGAAGTCAATCCGAGGCTATCTATTGCTGTTTCTTGAGTAATCAGGCAATCTCTGAACAAGGCCATATCCAGGAAAGGGGGGAATTTAGTCTGATCCCTCTCCCAATTTTTCCCCAAATCAGAAATTTGACCTGACTACTCGTCAAAACGTAACAAAAATGAATAGAAAGAAATTTCAATGCGTTTAAACTTTTTTTTAACTCCTTGGAAAAAAAAAAACATTTGTCAACTAACCCGTAAAAAAAATCCTGGACCCGACCCTGTCTCTGAACACGGGCCTTAGAATTTTTTGAGTCATATTTATTTGAGTCAAAACTTGTAATCTTATGCGTATATTCACCACTGAAATTACAATATTATTTTGCTATGAAAAGAGTTGAATGAGACCTGGGCATTTTACTGTTCTTACCTTTTGCTTTTTGTTATTGTCCTTACTTTTCATTTTTTACTTAAAAAACACGGAAAAACTATTTGGGAGAAAAAGGCGCCTAATAGCCATTCCTATCTGAAATCAAATGAAAAAAAACAAGTTTTTTAAATGTAAGTAAGGAGCAACATTAAAACTAAAAACGAACAGAAACTACTCCGTTTATGAAAGGGGTTGTCCCATCCTCAATGCATTGCTCTTTATGCTAAAGTTTGACTCTTTCTCACAACCCTACTTTTAGAAAAATAAAAAACTTTAGCGTAAAGAGGGAGGCGTTGAGGAGGGGACAATCCCTTTCATAAACGGAATAATTTCTGTTCGTTTTAATTTTTAATGTCGCTCCTTACTTGCAGTTAAAAAAAATGTTTTTTCATTTAATCTCTGTTTGGATTCATTCAGCTTCGCCATTCAGTTTTGTCAGTCTTATGCAAGGTTTAATGGTAAAGTTAAAGTTGGGTTAGGTTAAATTAGGTTATAAATATCAGAAATGGGTTAATAACCTAATTTAAACTGTCACCATCTAACCTTCAATAAAACTGACAAAGCTGACTTGCAGAGCTGACTAAATCTAAGCAGAAAAAAAAAAAATGTCGAACATAAAGCGATGAACGTCGACATTCTCCAATTTCTGTCTTTCACGGTAACATATAATAAGAACATGAGTTACTAGTAAGGTAGTAGTAGTGAGGTAGTAGCAAAAAAAAAATTTATAACTGTAAAAGTTATTACACGTCTTGATCACGGAGGACAACTTGTCCAGAGAAATATCATCCGGGACAGATTGCCGATGCCAAGTTGAGAGGGACTACTTACTATCACCGAGTCCTACTTGTTATATATTCTTTGATGGTTTTAATTCTAGAATAGACAGCAAGGTCCTGCCGTAGATGTGGTCAAGGTACCTTTTACAAACAATAGGGTTTTCTAGCCCTTGCGAAGGCTGTGCATGAGAACGCTCAAAATCAACAAAATTATCGAAAGACCTGAATAGTTTTGTTAACTTCTCTTATAAGGGTAGCTATGACTTCCCTCGGAATGATGGGAATTTTGTCAAGCTGAAAAATGACAAATCTTGGGAAAGCAACGTTATTCCCTACACAATTTTAAAGAACACGTATTAGATGAAGGATAAATTATTTTACTCTATTCTTATTAATATGTGGCTGAATCTGTAGAGGGGCACGCAATCCACAAAAGACCTTTCGGTTTACCAACAGTACCTGTTGCGAAAAAATTACAGCTGTATTCCATCATTACTAAGCTATTCAAAAAAGTTCAGAAAAACAAATTCCGTGGAACGAGCTTCTGCCAGTACAATCACGCATGAAAACAATATATATATAGTACTGGGAGGCCGGCGGCTTTGCTGTAGAGCCCGGCACTCGGCACGCAGAAGGCTTCTATATATGGATTCTCTTAAAAAGTACAGTACTAGTCCGCTAGACATCACGATTGTACTAATTAAAGCCTTCGCTGACGATCTTTCAGAACCTTTGTCCTTACTTTTAAATGAAATCACCTCTCCTGGTAAGTTCTCAAATTGTTGGAAATTAGGTTTTATTACTCCTGTAAAAAAGAAAGGTAAAAAGTAAGATTATGATGGTGTACGGCCCATTACTCTTACTCCAGTTCTTTTCAAGTTATATGAAAGATTTTTAGCTGAATGGTTGAGCGTTAAGATAATCCCACATGTTGACTGAAGACAATTTGGAAACTTACACTCTACATTTACCACCCACTATCTTGTTCACTTTATGGACACAATATGTAACACACTTGAAAAACCGAGAACCTGCCTCAATGTTATCGCAGTGGACTTACAAAAAGCTTTTGCTTTAATGAACCCCAATACACTTGTGGAACAACTATCCATTGACGTTCAAGTTGACGCCTATTTAATTAGAATAATTGCGTCTTTATTTTCTAATAGAACACATGACTCCTCCTTCTTTCTCCTGCTCAATCCCCCTTGAATTGTATGTCATCATTATAAAATTACTGGGTATTACCATTTCAAGTAACTTAAAATGGGATTGTCATATTGATTTTAATTTCAAACGTGTAAATGCCGCATTTTACATCCTTAAACTCCTTAAATAATTCAAATGTCCCAAATCACAAGGTTTGAGGATTTTTCTCTCATTTGTACGCCCAGCCCTCGAGTACGCCTGTCCTGTTTAGCATCCTGGCTTCTTCATTGAATTGTTTGACAGAATAGAGGCAGAAACAAAAGTTTCCTTGCGTTTCGTTAATAATGCTCTTCACAACCCTCGGACAACTACCCTTTTCCTTTAGTCAATATTCACCCCTTCAACCTCACCTCCCGCGTTCTGCTGCAACAAAAATCCCCTCCTTACCCTAATATAAGTTTCCACTAAAAGACATAGAGAAAATTTCATCCCTTATATAGTTGACATATTCAATCAGTGAATCTCCTCACTCCCCCTTATTTCCCTTTTCATCTTTTATTATTGTTGTAAGTTTCGACCTTACTATGTTTTGGTCGCATAACTAAATTGTTTTTGTTTTAATTATTTTGTTCCCTTTTAACTTTACGATTTTTTCTTCGTTTTGACATTATACTGATTCGGCATTGACCTTTTAATTTTTGAGTTTCAATTTTTTGACATTTCTGTTCATTTGACGTTGACCCTTTTATAATTTTTTCGTTGTTGTATGTTTTCGGTTTTTCTTTGTTTTATTGACGTTAAGGTGCGAATTTGGCCCATTTGATCTTGTGATAGCCTTTTTTCAGTAATAAATCTTATCCTATGTGATAATTTTTAACCGTTGTTGCTGTTAGATAAACGGTCTACAATAAAACTACATTCTTTAACGACTGAACATATTTTTTAGGACGTTTTTCTATTACGCACCAGTTCAGCCTCCGACACTGGAATGCTTTAGAAACACCCTTTCAATTATTTTCAGGACATTTTCTCAATAGCATTTCGGCCCTGTATTGAGCCAAATTGCTGTTTTTCTCGTAAAGTTCTTGTGGAATAGGGTTCTCGTGGATTTTGAATTTAATTATATAATTTTCATGAGGGTCAAACTCCTTCTTTAGAATGTTTTCAGCCTTTTATCATCCCTTTTGTAAAACTATGTGAGCGTTCACGTGCTAATGATTAGGAGGACATAACTACAACAGGGACGCCGGGGGGCTCAGGGGGATATATAAATGACGATGGCGACACAGGGAATCGTCTTAGCATCACCATCAACAAAGCTCAAGGGCAATCATTAGAATCATGAGGTATAGATCTGAATACGGATTGTTTTCCCATGGACCATTATATGTTGCATGTTCAAGAGTCGTTAAACCTGACATTCTATTTATATGCACAGACAATGGGACAGCAAAAAATGTTGTATATTCGCAAGTTTTACGTAGTTAAAAACACATATATATATATATATATATATATATATATATATATATATATATATATATATATATATATATATATATATATATATATATATATATATATATATATATATATATATATATATATATATATATATATATATATATATATATATATCTATATTCACAGGTGGGACATAGGCACACAACTACAATGGCGCGTAACTAATATGGCGCGTAACGACTTACGCGCACGGGGGGGCTTGGGGGGGCGCGAAGCGCCCCTACGAACTAGGTGTTGGGGTGGCTCGAAGCGCCACCCCAACAGCTAGTATATATATATATATATATATATAATGTCCCAGTGTCCTGGTCGTCATTTGTGACGACAGTCAACACACAACACACAAACAACTTATTTTTATATATAGATTGCCACAGGAAGTTTCTTTTGTGCATTTTTTTTTGTTTTTGTTACTTCACTTCATACCATGCTAGTGGGCCAAAAATAAGCTTTGTTAAAAACTGTTCCACATGCTGACCAATGGTGTGTGCTGTGCATGTAATGATCTCCTGATTCACCGCCATGGGCCGGGAGCACAATAGTGGCTTAGGGGCTTATCATCTGACGCTTCCGGTGTCCTCCCCCCAGAGTTCTCCATGTACCCATTTAGAGCTGAGCTGACTCTAGCTGAGCTTAGAGATTCACACCATTGACTCCGTTAAAACCAAATAGCCAACGACACCCTCAATTGAACCCCCTGTTCTCAGGGTTTCAAGTCAAGTGTGCTAACCACTCAGCTAAGACGGTTCAAAAATGGATTATTATTGTATTTAATGGGTGAATTGCGTAACTAAAGTTTCGATTGGACCTGTTAGGGGAATAAAAAGGCATGGGAGAGGAACTGGTTGCCCACCAATTACTTTGGACTCTTAAAAAGCTACAGCTCCCTCTGTACGAAGTGCCTTAGTAAAAAAAAAGGAAAGAATACATTGTGTCCACACCGCTCTTTACTTAAATAACGCTGTTGTGCTACCTATGATTTTACTACAATCTGCTTTATTTACTACATTAGACTTAGCCATATATTGTTCAGTCATTAGCCCTTAATGTTAGTGGGGGAAGAAGGCTATTAAAAGGTGATATCAACTCATCATACATTCATTGCCACAAGAACCCTTTGGTAGGACAAGATCGTAAATGGTCCTTGATTTGCTACAGCAACAGCATGGCCTTTTGGCCTTGTCGAATGGATCCATTCAACTAAAATGCCCATGCCCTGGGAAAATTCCCCCTCCGTGCCTGAATCATATTGAATAATTAGCCGCCATGATAGTAAATTTAAATTTTTGTATGTGTGGCGATGAGAAGTCACCACATTTAAAAAAAGACAAAGAAAAGACTAAATAAGTAAGCAAAAATAAACAGAAAAGGTTTGTAATCTTATCCGACAAGCCCAATTAGTTATCTAAAGTATTTCACCAGACATATATAATATCAGGTAAAATGTATCTGGTGACATAAAAAATGTCCATTTTTTATATTGTGTAGTATATCGCAAAAGGATGACGCCCTTGTGATGGATATTTTAATAATTCTTCCTTTCTTTCTACTTTACCATCCGTTTTTTCCTATGCTGTAAACTACAATTTGTGGTTAAAATTCATAGTATTTAGCCAGGTTGTTTTATCAAGTAGCTCAGCTAAAACTTAGTTGATAGTTAATCAGCTAAAAATATTGTCTGCTAAAGATTTACTCGGATAATTATGCACTAGATGCGTTTTTACAGATTTTTTAATCTGTAAAAACACATTAACACACATTTGTGTAAAAACACAAACCTGTGTAAAAACACAGGAAAAAATTTTCCTGTTAAGTTAAATGAAAAAAAAAATTGCCTAGATACTTCATGTCGGAACCGAAACCGCAAAAGATTAGAATAATGTTGTCCTTTATTTAATACAAGTTAGTCAATTTGTAGAAATGCTTAAATACGAATCGCAATATGATAGCTTGGCCAAGGGTAGGAAGGGACAAAAAGCGCAGTACACCTTGGCCAATGATTACGAGGACGTTTATGTCCGTCCTCTGCCAGACGCTGAAGACTTTAGGGAAGAAGTAAGTAATCTCAAATTTCATTTCAAGTGACAACTTGTATGAATTACTGCTTAAAAATTGCTGCTTTGTCTAAATGAATATTTTTTTTGGATTCCAAGGACCCTTAGGGGTCCATAAGCTTAAGAATTTTATTTTGTTAGCTATTTTACGTAAAGAGTCCTGTACAAATTCAATTTATCAATCCCGTCACTGGTAAAGGAGTCAACTTTTCTAGTTTTTTTTTTTTTTGGAAGGGCGTCAGTTTAAGTTTCATGTAAAAAAAAAAAAAATATTTGAAAAGTATATCAATCTCTTCACGTCACGGTTCCTGCAGACAATCTTGTAATAAGAGATGCTACCAATTCCCGATGCATCATGTTCTTGAGAAGCTTCCCTCCGCAAGACACACAAATTTTAATTCTGCCTCGTGACTTCAAACGGGGCCGAAGCTTCATTAAAAATAAGAAGGCTCAATAAAAGATGTCCTATTTCTGCTTTTAATAATTGGCAAAAAAGCACCTTCTGCATATCTACACTGGGAACCTTTGTCTCCTTTTTATTTTGGTCTTTTTTAATTTTTTTGCCTCTTAGCCTCTATTGCAGCTCAATATTCTTTTAATCTTCCTTTTTGTGTATTAGATGCAAAATTATTGATACAGTGGCTCTCCGTTGTGCAGAAAAAGAACATAAATATCAGAACTATCATCCCAAGGTATACAAAGGAATGCATTTTCTTCCTTCAGTGTTTATCTGTACAAACCCCTTAACCCCTTGAAATTTGAATGCCTGAATTTTTAAGCCAGAAATTATCTGTCAAGATCATTGTAAAACTCTTTGGAAGGTATCTCACTTTGGGTACATGCGAGAAACGATAGTGCAATATTACTGGGTAGAAGTTTGGTTTTTCCAAGTCTATCACTTAGTTCAAATTTCAACACAAATTGCCAGTGAATACTCATATGGATTGGGCATCTCCTTTGGATACCACCGACAGCCCCTGCTAGAATCTTATACGATTTGAACTCCACATTTCATGGTGGGTTCCACTCGAAGGGCAGACCTTATACCAGATGGATGGAAAGAAAGCCTTCAGGAGTTCCACAGTATAGCCGGCATTGCTGTTGTTGAGACCCCCCTCATATGCGCAGATTGGTCCACCTGGAGGAGCAGAGTTGTTGTGCTCTCCACAATTACATATCTTGTGGCAAGAGCCATAAGTAAATTAAATAAGTAAGTTTTCTTTACTCATATTTGTCCTGCAGTATAATTTCTTATTACAACCGGCAAGCGCATTTTTTTTTCGTGGAGGGAAGCACTAAATCAGATTTCCCCAATCAAAAGATGATAAGAAACTTGGAATTTCATACCGCTATACATTCAATTTTAGAATTGATACTAGGACCTTTTGATGTATTTATAGGGAGAAAATAAACCATAAAAGGGTCATTTTAAGATTTTTCTTAACATTAGAATCAGAAATTAAGTTTAACAGCGTAATAAGCCATTTATTCGGAATACACAGGTAAATTGCACATACACATTTTGTGAGGGGACAATTTTGCTGGGGATTGTTTTAGTACAAGACCATCCAATCACCTTGTTGCAAGAAATGCCTACTTTCAACGCAAAACATTCTACCAGTGCACGTGGTATAGAAATAAGAAAATCAGAAATCATTTATTTATGATTGTTAAAAATGAATTGTTAAATCGATTAGTTCTGCAAGGGACTGTCACTAATTTGTTCTTCTTTCTGGTATTAACTACTGAGTTGGCAGCTTAGGGCAGAGTATGTCGGTGCTTGGGGTTAGCGGGGAGAAATTGCCCGAAACGCATTATCAACTGAAACCTGCAACCTTTAACAGTTCCAACCTTTAAAAACTCAAGAGCAGACTTATAATCTACAAAGTTTTCTCCAAGGATGAGTGTAACTGCTCTTTTTTTTAATCCTTCCACATCATCACTTAGATATTCAATATAATGAGTCTGAGGCCCCCGAACGGGACATGCATATTCTAATATGGGACGTATGCATGTCAGATATCCCGTTTTCAGGTGATTTACTGGGAAACCCAATCGGTGCATTTTTATCAAAGAGCGCAGTGCACAGTTGCCTTTCTAGACTAGCCCTTGAACATGATTACTAAAATGAGCAATCGGCGCTAAGTTTACTCACAGGACTGTAGCTGACGATACAAGCGGAAACCAGGGAGCTAATAAAGAAGATCTCTTTTCAGTAGATTAAATCTTACGATTTTGGTTTTGCTTTCGTTGATCTGCAACTATTTGTACTAAATTCTTCTTTGAATTCTGTTAAAAGATCAGGGCTGAATTTGGGCATTGCTCGGGTTGCATCAACTGTGAACTTAAGAAGTTCAGATAGATCGTCTACATGTATTTAAACTGGTCATCTATTTTGTTTATAACATAAGTAATTACCACAGGGAAAAGTAGAGCGGCCAATTTAGTGCCTTGAGGGGCTCCATATGTAATCTCTTCCCAGTCAGAGTCAAGATCTGCGGGAAAGAGGGCGTAAACTCGCTGGTACCAGGAACATAGGAAATCAATAACTAGCTGTAAATCAATAACTAGCTGTAAGATGTGTTTACGTGTGCCCATTCTTTTCAGATTCGTAGCAGCCACGAGATTCGTAATAAAATTAAATTCTTTCCTGTAGTCAACGAGTAACAAATCAACAAAAGTGTGTCCAGATTTGAGCCATTGCACGATCAGCTGATAAAGCCTGGCTAAATACAGTGTGGTGCCAGACCCTTTTAAACAACCATGTTGGTTGAATTGACTTCTTGTGCTGATATCAAAGTCCCATCCGTTTTCAGCATCCATAGCTCACTACTAACAGATTTTCCGGTCATCCCTTTGACTGCCGAATGCCACTGACGCAAATCACTATCAAGTAGGGTGGGGGGCAATTTTCTTAATAACACACTTCCTTTTAGCATGTCTACTGACACTGACAATGCGGTTCTGTAACTTTTTCGCAGCTTAAATGCACCCTTAACCATCTAGTTGGCATCTAAATTTGATCAATTACTTCAGGTCTCCCGTGATCTACGGCTTAACGGATTCAAAAACAGGCACTGCTCTTGTCGGTAAAAATTCATGGAACTTTTGAGCAGCAGGGAGTTGTGTTTCAACCTTAAGGTTCAAGTCAGTGATTGAGCATATTTCTTGAATAAGTAATTATCAATCCACTGACCAAAGGTACATATAGAGTGCCGGTTCAGTGGGATTAACTGTCACTTTGTTTCTTTTCGGCTTCGGCTTGTTGTTCTTTGCTTGTTACAGGATTAAAAAATGATCGGCAGTTTGCAATGGGCACATTGAGAGGGGAAGACAGTAAAGTTCACAGACATTGGTAAATGTCAGGTTTAAGGTACTGCCACTTTGATAGGTGGGAAAGTTCACCTCTTATATCAGATCAAGCGCATTGGATAGCCACTGTTTGCTGGTCTGGTTGAAGTTGCCTCCAACAATAAAAGCAGGAGCCGCATACGCACGTCTATACTTATCAAGGCAGGATTGTAAGTAAATCACAAGCTACTTTCTGTTTTTGGCAATTTCAGGATAATGGACAGATGCCACTATTAGGTACAAAAACTTCTTCAGCAGTTGGGAAGGCTTACATTCAGCCAAGACTAGTTAATGGTAAGAGTTACTGGGGGCACTTAGCAGTTAGGATGGGTGGTCGTTACGAAAATACAGTATAACACCATCGGCTCTGTGGCTTAGGCCCCTATCGCGTTGGGTGTTAAAAAAAACAAGTTTATCCTTTGATGTATCTGGTATCGTTTATTATACCCCAAAATTCAGTCACGATTGCTATTTGTACACTGGATTCTCGTAAGAAGACTTCTAGTTCGTCCATCTTTTTAGTCAAGGAGCGGGCGTCGGTTATGTAAACACAGGGAAGTTGCAATTTGGCAAACAGGATTCCGGTACATGAAACAGGAGGAATTTCACTGGAATCAGCAGAAACAGTCACAACAGCATAACACGGCTTAAGAGTCGGTGGGATTTCATAGTGCATCTGAGAGTTTATTTTTACAAGTGACCGTACTCTAACTTTCTGTTTTGTCTTTAATCTGGTCGACAAATCTGAAACATGAACTGGGATAAAATGCCACTTATTCCTTTTGCCTCCACGCTTGCCTCTGTGAGTTCGTCTGTAGGTGGTTTCCGGCAACATCACAACATGGGCCCAGAAAAAATCGGAACAGTTTATAAGAAGGGCTTTCTAAGGCGTTATTCTAGAAAACCTAAAAATTATTCTTATTCACTGTTCTAACAACTCATTAATTTATTGTTCAAATTATTCTAGAAATTAAAATGCCAGAAAATTGCTATACTTGGGAATAGAAAACGTAGTTTCCTCTTCCATCAGCATAAACATATTTTTTGACGTTCAATGTAGCTAAAATTATCCCCTTGTCCCCTTAACACATCCGAGTTGTTGGAACCACTGCTTGCAGCAATTCTTTAGAAGCCTATATTTTAAATTTTATGTTAATATGAGCCGAAATTCCCTCTTTTCTAGGTTTAAGCTATTGTTTGAAAGGTGATTTTGTAAGCAAGTACCGTCTTGTTGCACCAACTATTTTAGAAATGAGATACCCTTTTTTGACAAAAGAGGGACTAGCCAAATTAGACCGAGTGAAAGTTAAGTGTATGGGAGTTAATATCTTGGGTAGAAGTTAGCAGTTCACCTTATCTCCAACATAAAAAGCTCAAAATCATCCTGAAACTGGAGAAAACTAATAAAACAGGTGAATATCTCCTAAAATATACATTAATTTCATACAGATAGAAAATCGAGATAACCAGAATAAAACTAAGGTTTCAATTTTTCTCAGCATGAGAAAATACTTTAACCTCCCATTTAGCTAAATACGCCTATATTCAAAAACATATCCCTTTAAATCCAAGTCTCAATACAATATCTGTTGTTAATAGGATTGCACTTTCCCTTTGAAAAGTAAATACAGATAATTTAGAAATAATCTTGTCATGCTAGAAACTATTGCTGGCTAATAAAGCCACGCTCAAATCAGCCCTAAAAAATAGTGAACATTCATTTAATAGCGAGGGAAGAACAAGGGAAAACTTTATCCTTCCTAATGATCCCCAAGAGAAAGCGGCTTTGATGTTCTTTTATAATAATAGAGCTTAAGACTTAGGATTTAAGGATCATAACTTTTGAGCGTGAGTAAATTCAGGAATGGAACAATAGGAAATGCAAGAAATGACGGAAAAAAGTACTTCTTACACAAGAATAATGCAAAAATAGACCTAGCGCCGTGCAAAACGAAGAATTTAAACTAATCGTTGTACAAAACTTGCTATTGGACACATCTTAGTAAAATTATAGTCGGCAAAAGAATAATTGGCAAGTGTGTGCAACCAATTGTCTTAAAGGAGGGGGAAGCTATAAAGTTTCCGGGGTGTAAAGTCTAATAGCTTTTTTTTTTTTAATGGGAAACGTCATGCATTTTGTTAATCTCTAAGAAAAATGTGTCATCTGTAAATTATAATCCTATGTAAATGTAAATTTCAGTCTAATGGTCTATACCCTCCCACTACAACAAATAGCCTCGATACTTTTCTATTTTTGATTATCCTTTCTATTTCGTAATTTCTTATTTATTTTTCTATTTTTAGTTAAATTTATGACATCCCAAAAAATGGTTTTCAAAGAAAATCCAAAATAGTTCTCTTTGATAAATCTCAAATGTTTTGGAGACAGGGTCGTATCCAGTGGGATAGTGGATTACCAGGTCTGATACCCCCTGCTAAAATTTTATTTCAACTCGTACAAAAGTACTGTCTCCATGGTCGACTGTTAGACTAAGTCCATGGGAAGATTTTTTTTTTATCCTTCACCCTCTGAATAAAATCCTGGATACGACCCTTCTTGGTTATTAGTTATTTTCTACCATTCTTTCCCCTATTAATCATCTTCTTCTTCTGTTTTCTTTTATTGCTATCTTGTTGTGTTTCTGCGAAGGTACTATCATCTGCTTCTAGACGTCTCTACAAGATCAAATTTTACAAGTTCTTCTTGTGAAGAACCTTTTTCTTCTTTTTCTTTTCTCTTGAAGAACTTTTTTCTTTTTCTTTTTTTTCTTGAAGAACTTTTTTCTTGTTTTTTTCTCGTGTCGTCAATATACAGAAATTTTTCTTCTTTCTAACAACAGAACTAAATATACGCTATGTATATTTTCGAATTATTTTCACTTTCAAGTTAAAAGAAAAATGCAAAATAAAAATACTTGCAATTTCCGAATTTTCTTCTTTTCCAGGACCAATTGAAACCGAAAAAGGTCAGCTCAATTAAAGACATAGGATTTTGGATTCTTGCAGGATTTCTTGTAGTTCTGGCTTGCGTTCTTCTCATTGTGATTCTTACAATAAAATAAAGACGTTATGAGTAAACTGTATGAATGAAAAATGGAAGAAAAGGTGTTTAAATATTCGAGTGCTAAGATGTTTGTTATTGGTATGTTTTAGTGTTTGAAACAAAAAACTTAAATTATTGTCATAATATTGAATAAATGTTGGTTAACAAAGTTATGAGTAGAGTTTTTAACGGTTATGCCACGATCGCTTTTATTTACTGTTCAAAAACTAATTTATTTTTCGTTAAGAGGTTTTTAGTCATTTCATTTTTCCATCTTTGCTTTTTATTTCCAAAAGTTCACCGAAATTAGCAACACAATCAGTATTTCACTATTAACATCTCTTAAAGTATAATTTTAATAGAAATTGAACATTTAGTAACAGCTTTGCTCTGCTCTCTGACAACAGAAAAATGTATAAAATTCTGTATTTTATTGCTATTTTAATAAAGTACCTTGAGCCTTGAGCTTATGTAATGGCAAATAATAATGACATATAATAATAATAATAATAATAATAATAATAATTTATTCCAGAAAAACCCGTGGGCCATAGGAAAATTACATAACAAAAAACAAACAACAAATTAACTAAATTAAATTAATACTATTTAAAGAAAACGCTCCCGATGTGCCGCTGCAATCCTTACAAATCTTGCTATCCTTTTAATACTCAGGTAATTTATTTCTTTCATTCTATCTACCATCCATATCTCATTCAATTTTTCTTTACCATACATCTCTCGCCTCCAATCATTCAATTCGACACATTCATACAAAAAATGTATTAAACTTTCATCCTTAGATCCACACATAGGACAAGCAATAGATTCTACCTTCTCCCCTCTTCTCCCTTGATACTTCCTTTTCTCCCCAATCAAAAATCCATTTCCCCTCCAATCCAAATAAGCCTTCAAATCCTCTCTACTTAACCCAGCCTTCCCAAATGCACTAACAGTATAATTAAAATAACCATTTTTATTGTTCGCAAAGGGGTTGGACCATGACAATTCAAAATTAAAATGCTATTCGAGTAGATCATAGGCTACTACATGAACTAACATCATCACACAGATTACAGAAATATATGTTTTCTTCCATCCTTTCCTTTGACCTTTTAAAACACACGTGTCACTCACTTTACTTACCAGCCATCTCTCAACATACCTACTCTCTGCATACACTTCTTTATGCAATTCGTTTAACTCATATCATCTGGCCCAATTTCTCACCTTTTTTTTCAATAGTAAGGGGGTGGAGGAAAGGGTTAAGGGTATCATCTTGTAAGTAAGGTTTGAATTGTATGCAACTAAAAAATTAGTGATGTTTACAGGTTTTTTCCGTCATTGTTAAGACTTCCAGTGTGATTTACTCTTGATTAGAATAGAGTGAATCACTGTTACCCATAGGAATTTCTTAACGGAAATAATTCATTTTTGATTGTGACCATTTTTTACGGGGAAGAGGGAGGTCAGGCCTAGAAACAGTTTTTTTCGGCGCCAAAGGGCTATATATTTTCAGAATGACTTTTTCTAAGGAGGGCCAAAGCTTTCTTTTCTTGTGGGTGACCTTGAAATGACCCGTTTTGCACTTATAAGTAAAATGCAGCAATTCATCCATTCACAATGTAGAGGTAACGCTAAAACGGCTTCATTATACTCTACATCTGGCCCAATTTATCATCCATGCCTCCGCAGATAGGATAGTAGTCCTGTCCTTATAAAAGTAAATGCCATCCTGGCGCTATTTCATATTTCATTAAATAAAAACCAAGGTTTTCAACTAAAATTAAGGAGCTAGATTAAAAATTAAACCCAACCGAAATTATTCCGTATGTGGAAGGATTGCCCCCTTTTCGAAGGTTCGACTTCTGTCCCAATCCTTTAAGAAAAATTACTGAAATATAAGGGCCGTTAAATTGGAATAAGAAGCTTTTTATAGCACTAAAAATATTCAGCGTAACTAGCTAAGGATTGGGGAGGGGTAGCCTTCCTCATATACGAAAAAACTTGTTCGTTTTAAGTTTTAATGTTGTTTCGTTCTATTAAGTGGAAAAAACTTTTTTTTTCATTTCATTCTAAAAATTTATTTTATCTTATAGATCTTTTGAGCAGTTCCACTTTCTTTTTATTTGTTTTAAGCTGTATTTCGCTGATAACAACTACTGCATATATAGCCAAAACATCCACTTAGGTTGTATTCACTGTGCTATTCACTGTCTTCACATATTTTCTCACCCTCTTTTCTTATTTCGTATGTCGGTATGGTCTTTGTCAGTATTAACAAGTTATTGATTCACAAAGACAAATGTATCTTCAAAGAGGCCATACAGAGGCCATACTTCAAAAAATGCCATACTTCTTATGTCGCTTCTATTACATACTTCATGTCTGTGACTGTAAGTAAAGAACGACTCGGCTCCATAGCAATCGAAACACTAAAAACGGAATTTTTTGAATTATCAATCGATACATCAAAAGAATTGACTTTTTTTTACTCTGATTCGTGATATATAAGATTAATTTAGTTTAGTGTTAACCATCAAGGAAATGTTAATATTTACCTTGCTTTTAATTTATATTGCCTCACAAAGAACTGGTTTAATATCCAAATCATTGCTAACGAGGGAGGAGTTTTCAAAAAGTACTGAAAAGCTGGGTTTATCAAAAACATGGCTGCATAAAACCGAATTAAAAATAATTTTAGACACCATAAAAATTTAAATAATTGGTTACACCAACTTTGGTAGGGAGGTCGTTAAAAAAGTATAAAACTACCAAAGTGCCAACGATTTACAGGATATTTTCTCAACTGAAAATAAGGAAATACATTAAAAGTTAAAACGAAGAGAAAATATTTTGCATATGAGAAGGAATTGCCCTTACCTTAACTCTCGCTGTTTACGCTAAAGTTTAACTTTTTGTCATAATTGTTTCAAAAATAATGCTTAAACACAAGGGCTGTTGAATTTTAATGAGATTTATTTAACTCGCGACTTTAGTGTAAAGACCTAGGGTTGGAGGAGGGGCTGCCCTTCCCGATTTGCTGTTAGTTTCAAGCTCAAAGAAATAGTAAGAAATTCTATTTCTGTAAGAGAATATAACCTATATTTAGAAAAAAAAAAGAAAAAACAGATAAACAGAAAAAGGAACAGATTAAATCAATTGATGGCGTGTGGCAATTTCAAAGATTAACCTATGAGTATTAGTTTGACTAAAACGTCGTAAAACCATCTTAGATTACTGCAGCCAAAATTCCCCAGCTGTGAAGGTCTGAGCCCTGAAGGCATCCCGTAATTTGGCATAGCAAAGTTTTGCAATCCCCCAGAGTTCTTACACTATGAAGATTCTAGGAATTTATTGTTTGTAGAATACAGTCATGAACGGTTAAAAAGGTAAATATTATGCGCGCTTAGCTACGTCATTGTATATCTATCGTATCTAACGGAAACCAAAAATCAATTTTAACTTGGACCTGCATTGTCCTGGAATTCTATGCTTCAGTATCTTCTGCCCAAGAAAAACTAATAGTGGAGAAATTTGACATAAAAGACTTTCTAGTGAAAAAATGGAAAGATATAAGATGATTGGTCCTCTTGGAGATGGAACTTTCGGAACGGTTGTACTTGCACAAAGGAAAGAAACGGGAGAAAAGGTTGCGATTAAACAGTAAGCGGACTTTAATTTGAAAAAGTAACTCACGATTCAGGACAATTAACATGGCTATAACAAACTCGTAAAATTGCTCCCCATTCCACAATACAGTCATGAAATAATGAACAACTAATAGTTAAGAGCATTGTGTTCTCCTCTTGTGGTACCGAGGTACCAATCTTGTGCTAGCTGGGGTGGGGGTAATGTATAGTGAAGCTCTGTGTCGCCCCAAATTCCACTCTTTATAAGATTTAAGAGAGTGAATATGTTCAAAAGGGTAACACTTTTAGTTTGATGAAAGACAAAGACTTTTTAACTGATTTTCCACCACCAGTTAATCTTTAAAAGGTAAACCGGAATTTATTAACTTAGAAAACAATGGATTTATTAGTTTTTTTGTAGACTACAATAGCTTTGTATCAAGAATTATGCTGATGTTTCTTATAGAGGGGAATGGTAAATTTTTAGACAGGACGAGTTGTCCGACGGAATTAAGCACGTAAAAAGAACTCACAGTAGGTCCACCACACAAACTACTACCCAGAACTGCCCTTCCTCACTCTGATTCGTATTATTATAATCCTCGTTTGTATATAGTTTGAATGTGTTTTGACATCTTATTTTGCTCCTTTTCGTAAGATTTATGCAATTGGTAAATATTTATCCTTTCATAGGTAAAATTTATTGGCAACCATTAGTAATTGGTTATCTTTAAGTGTCGGACATAAGTAATATTTTTGGCACCGATTCGCCTAAATCATCACCAAATTAAAAAGAAAACAGAATCTATTTGGGCTTAACTAATTTTCTTGTTATTGCTCTCGATTTACAAAAACACTTATAAGAAAAAAGTGAGAAAAGATGAAAAAATAAAATGAAGAAAAGCTATAAAAACACAGCCTGAGCTTTGAAAGAGAAAATCTAGCCTACCAATAGATGTCAATTGAAGAAAATTCAGAGCAGGGGAGAGAAGGGGGGCAGTTATTGCTCAACATACGCTGGTGTGGATTTAAATTTGTTGTTTTGGTTAATTCTCTAAGAAAATACGAAAACCTCCCCGAAATTGACTCCACTGTATCTAATATGTTGGCCTTAAATTAAGATTTATTTTTTTCGTTTTTGACCCTTTTCTAATGTTTTCTATAATTACAACTTTCTAGATATTTGCTGTAGTTTTTGTTTACCCATTCAAAAAGGATTCCGAAAATACAGCCAAAACACTAGGACTTTTAGTATTTTAGAAACAATTTTCAAATCTCTTACTAAATAATTTTACCTGTTTTTCAACATTATCATTTTGTTTTGGTTTTAATCGGAACTACGATTTGGTTTAGAAACCACATACCAAAGATACAAAATCGTAATGTCAACGTCTATTAATATTCAAGAGGCTTATCATAAATAAACATTTAGGTTATCTCTTATCCTTCTTGTGAATGAAGGTCTAAGATACTTTTTAGTTACTATTTGTTTATGATTTTGTTGTATGCCCATGCTCGATGCGTTTTGGCACTATATAACACGGGGTTATTTGCCAGGAGTAATATTTTTACAGAGAATGTTCCTTTTAAAACATAAACGTAACAACATGAAACTGAAGTGAGGGCTGTAATCTCTGGAGCTGTTAGCAGATTATTTTTTTTGTATTAAAAAGTAGAATGACAAAGAGTCAAACTTTAGCGTAAAGAGCGAGGAGGGGACAACCCCTTTCAGATACAGAACAAATTCTGTTCGTTTTAAATTTTAATGTTGATGCTTACTAGAAGTTTAAAAAAAGTTGTTTTTTTTATCTCATTCTGAAAACAGCAGCAACTCTAATTCTTCTCATGATTCATGTTCATGCGTCAAAGAAAAAGAGGCTGCTTGATCAGCTGATGTCATTGCATAGATGTTACAGAATTGGTTGAAAATCATAAAATGAAAATCAAATTAATATGAGAGTGATATTGAAAGAAAATCAAGTATAAAACAACTGTGTGAACATAGAGGACAACATATGAGGATTCATAAGATCTACATAATAAGGAGTCTGATACCCCTCAACCTCTCACTCTCTTCGCTGCAGTGACTATAGACTCTCATTGCTTGAATATTGATACCTCTCACTTAATAGTAATGTAGTAAAAGTTTAGTGAAGAGAAAAATATAGTTGTTCAGCCAAAAAAAAAAAAAAAAAAAAAAAAAAAAAAAATATTAATAGGGTATTCAAGAGATATCAGGGCTTGTCAAAACTCATTGAAATTAGAAAATATTACATTGTAGTGAAATGGACAAAAACCACTAAAAGATGATTTAAAGTCTGTAGTAGTCGAGTAATTTCAAAAAAATTTTGAGGGGAATCCAGAATTTTTCTATGTACTATTAAATGGTGGTTTTAGCCCTATATTTGTCTTTTAATAATCCCAAAAACAAATTGAGATGTAGAAAATTCCTCGTGGCGTGACGCCACCAACCTTGGTTGCGAAGCAACAAAGAATTCGTGGTGGTGGATGAAATATTTTTGGCAGTACGCGAATAGTATCTGACAGCGAGCTGCAGGTTTTCGGTGCGGTGGCTTTGGGGACTGTCCTGAAGTACACTCAAATTTTAATAAGAAAGGCTATTTTAGAAAACTTTTTCCACAAAACAAGTTTTACCAAAAAAAGTAAAGAGCTCGATAAAGCCAAAAATGAACAACAATAGAACAAAAAATCTCCAACTACCCCAAATCACTATCAATAAGTAAATGAAACCCCCAAACGAACAGAAATTACAATAAATAGCCGAGTCAAACTCAAAACGAGCATAAATTAACATGAGTAGGGATGATAACCCCCACGCCTTCTCAAGACCAGAACATAATTTTTACTTTACTAAAAAAAAAGACCGTGAATTGTAATGCTAATTGAAATATACTGATATTTATTCCTTAAAGTTTTGATATTTTATTAATGTGAAAGCAAACAAAGTGAAAACATTTAAAACTTATTTTGTTTTTAGTAAAGCGCAAATTATGCTCTGGTATTGAGAAAGCAGGGGGTTGTCAGCCCCACTCAGGTTAATGTTTGGGATAGTTATACGCTAGAAAGACTATCTGACTCTATTTCTGCTCATTTTTGGCTTAACAGGGCTTTTTACTTTTCTTTGAATAACTTGTTTTGCGGAAGAAAATTTCTAAAATAATTTCTGATCGGTTTTTGTTAAACTTTAAAAAAAAAAATTTAATCCTGAGACAAACAGTAATAACTCCTGAAATTGACCTGAACAATAGAACATGAGATCATTCCCATACAAGTTCATCTATGCTCTTTGACAACCTGGATACACATACAGTCTTTTTATTTATTTAAATTGTAAGATCAGAAGTAGTAAAAGTAATAGAAGTAGCTTACTAATAACCCCGAAAATTTCAACTTAATACCTCCAGTTGTGCTCGATATAATGCTGAGGTGTCTTATTGGCAACCATAAATACAATGCCTTTTGATTTAGTCTTGAGTAACATTTTGTTTTAAAGCATAATGGTCCAATTGTATAACTGTCATGGGTGGACATGCCCAATATCCCTCAAGACATAGTTGCTGGACCATTGTACTATGCTGAACAAAATGACTGTACCAAATTTTGACGCACCAAAAATACGTTTGGAAAATGAATGGGCTTGAGAGAAGGGTTGCTTGCCCTCCAATCTCTTTTTACTCTTAAAAAGGGCACCAGATATTTATGGCTATTATAGAGTAGTGTTGCCTATGATATTTTTTATATGCGCTCTTGAAAACCTACATCCATACTGTTTTTTCGTTTAATTGAAACTCCTCCTAAACGTGCCCTAAAAATTTCACCTGAATACCCTCAGCTTCATTAGTTATAGTAACTGTAGTGGTAGTATTAAAAGTATACACATATACCCTTCTGACTAGTTCAAAATCCCCCACAATTTACCCTTATAGGTCTAACTTAACAATATAAGCTGTTCTTTAGACAGTGCTTAGTCACCTTAATGAAAACCCACATAGTTTTGCTCATAGTTTCTTTTGATTTAGTTCAGCATTCCCACCACCAATCGTCTTATGAGTATTAGCAGCAGTGTGCGCATAGCACCTTTGGTTTATTTATCATCCCCATCAACACACGTTGAAAGTTTCAGCTTAGTGCCATCAACCGTTCCTGAAGCACTTCTGATGCGTCCGCTTCTAATCCATGTGGTCATAGTGTGTTTTGAATTAGTTTCATACGGTTTCAATATTCCAAATTTTTTCGCCTTAGTACTCTTAGTTTTAGTAGCAGTAGTAGAAGTAATAGCTGTAGAATTAATAGTAGTAGCCTAAGCTTTAGTACCGGTAGTAGTTATAGAAGTAGTAATAATAGTAACAGTAGTAGGAGTATGAGTAGATGGAGTGTAATTAGCATGCAAATATTTTCTTTTGTCTGGTACAATATCCCTCACAACAAGCCCTATTAGTTTCAACTTCACACACTAAACTGGTCCACAGGTATTGCTGTTAAACCCTATTGAAATTGTGCAGAAGGATGGCGTGATGCGATTTAGTTCACCCCTCCCCCAAATTCCTTGATAATTTCACCTTCATTCCCTTAGGCATAGTTATAATAGTAGTCACGGTAGTAGTATTGATATCACTGGCTATAGTATTGACTAGCGGTACCTAAAAGCAGTAGTATTAGCATATTGCCATTTGGTCACTAGAAAATCCCTCTCATCAAGTCCTGGAAGTTTCAACTTAGTGCAATTATCCATTGATGTGACATCGCTGATATGTCCTTTTGATAAACTGTATGTTCATATGCTTCTTGAAATTTTCATCTCAATGCTCTTAGCCTTAGAAGTAGTTGCAATAGAAGTAGTAGTAGTAGCAGCAGTAAATGTAGCAGCAGCATTAGAATTAGCGGTAATGTACAAATATTACCTTTTGGTTACATGATCTACCCTTTTTAGGATTCTCTAAAAGTACCAATTTAGTACACAAATCAATTCTTGAGATAAGCTATTTTTACAATGTGTATGAACAGAATGTCTTTTGATTTTGTTCAAATTTTCCCTCAGTAGTGTAAAAGGAGTAGTGTAGTAGTAGTAGTGATGGTAGTTGTAGTTGTATTGGTAGCATGCAAGTATTGCATTTTTGATCATCTACCTTGTCATTTTCTGAATTTCCAAATTAATAATAAATTACTCCTGTGTTACACCCTTTTGACAATCCGTATACACATAACATGTCTTGACTTAGTTCAAAACTTCCCTCGATATTCTCTGAAAGCCTCACCTGAATACCACCCTAAAGACATTGTTATATGATTTTTGGGCTATTGGTAACAAAATGGCTATATCACAATTTCCAATTGAATGCGTTTCGGAAAAAGAGGGTATCAGGGAGGGGGGCTGGTTAGTTCCTCTCCATCATGTTTGACTCTTAAAAAGGAACTAGAACAATACATTTACAATCAAATGAGTCTCTTCTAAAGTTCCAAGACCACCCCTTCCATAAAAATCTTATATGCACATAGGGCATAACTTACAACCCTTAGACCCAGATTCGGGGGACTCTGTTAATCCCAAATGCCTTTTTATATGATCTTTGGACTATTTTTGAAAAAATGGCTGTTTCAAAGTTTCTATTGAATGCATTTGGAGAAAATACGACGTAGGGGTAGCTGCCCCCGATCACTTTGACTCTGTAAAAGGGCATTAGAACATCTGATCTCCAATCCAATGATCCCATTACGGAGTTTATACGACCACCCTTTCTATGAAAACCTTATATGCCATTTGGGCATAATTTAAAACCCTTGCACAGAGGGCTGAGGGGGGGGGTTCTCATCCTCAAAAACATAATTTCCAGACCTCTCACCTACGGTGAACAAAATAGCTATCTCAGAATTTGGATTAGATATGTTTTGGGAATTTGATGGGCGTAGGAGGGGGCTTGTTGCTCTCCAATCACTTTTCAGTTCTGTAAAGGGCAATACCCCTTTCAATTTCTAATCAAATGAGCCCTTTTCAAAGTTTCTACAACAACAAATAGCCATTTCAAAATTTCTATCGGATGGATTTCGGGAAAATGTAACATTGGGAGATGGCTGCCCACCCCCATTACTGTGCCCTAAACAAAGGGCACTAGAGCTTCTATAACCACCCTTTCCATAAAAACCTTATTTGCCCTTGGGGCATAAGTTACAACCCTAAGGCTGTGGGAGGTTGTCATCCTCAAAGACATAATTTCACGGTCATTTAACTACGCTGAATAAAATGGATATCTCAAAATTTTGATTGGATGTATTTGGGGAAATAATGGGCATGAGAGGGGGGTTGGTTACCCTCCAATTACTTTCGACTATTAAAAAGGCCACTATCACCATCAGTTTCCAATCAAATGACCCTTTTAGAAGTTTCTTTGACAATGAATGGCTAGCTCAAAATTTCTATCAGATATGCTTAGGAAAAATACGAGGTGGGGGAAGGGGGTCATCCGCCCTCCGATCACTTTGAATCTTAAAAAGGGCACTAGTATTTGTGATTACCAATCAAATGAGCCCCTTTGAAGTTCCTAAGACCACCCTCTCTACAAAAACCTAACATACCCCTGGGTATAACTTATAACCCTTTTCCCGAGGTTTGTTGGGGGGAGGGGTTGTTCATCCCCAAAGACATAATTTACGGACCTTTCAACTACGTTGGACAGAATGACTATCTTAAAATTTTGAGTGGATGTGTTTTGGGAAGTGGTGGGCGCGGGAGGGTGGTTATTTGCCCTTTGATCACTTCTTACTATTAAAAAGCGCACTAATTCTTACAATTTCCATTTGAATCAGCACTTTTCAAAGTTTATACGACAACTGATTCGATACGAAGTGCCCAGGTATAAAATACATAATTAAATAAACAAATTAAACAAAGTGCCCATATCGTTCTTTACTTAGGAGGCGCTATTACGCTGCCTATGATATTTTGAAAAAGTCAAATGGAAGTCGCAAGTCAAATTGACAAAAACCAAATTAAATACAAAATCACGGAATTCCAAAATTTCAGGTAACTAGGCATTAACCAAAGACATCGTTTCGCGTTCTGAATGTTGAGAATTATTTAGGCTATCTGAGAATAACATTCTTCGCACTGTATTATGTTATGTAAACAGATATTATATATGATATAATAGTTTTAAAATAGGGCATATCTCCACGTTTTGTTTCATAAAATTCCAATTAAAAATTTTAACTCTTTTCCAAGAATAAATTTTGAAAAAATATCTTACGAAATAAATTGGGAAAATAGCATCACTACTGATTTTTGTCTTACAATTTGCTTAGCTTATTGCGGTAGTTTAAAACAAGATTTACAATAAAACAATATTTTATACAGAAATAGTTATTTATATAAAGCATATCATAATAAGAGTGAAAAACCCCATCCAATGTTCAGTGGTATACTATAGTCAATTTTGGAAAGCTGATTAGCCCTGAAAGAAGCGAAAACTGACCTCAGCTTTCAGGTTGCATTCACCTATTTATCACCAGACTGGCTTATTTAGATGGTGATACTTGTGAAGTTTTGTTGAATTATCCTCTGGCCTTAATCGTTGCATGATTCATTGTGATTTGGTTTTAACTCAGGTAACTAACGAAACAAAAAGAAAATCTCGAGATTCTTGTAGGAAAATTACCAATAGACAATTCAGTGATGAGAAACTTAGGTATACCAATTACGTCCATATCTATCAAGTAAAGCATTTATGATGATTGCATTTACATCCTGTAACTGCTGGCAAGTTGCACTTTATCAGACATTATCACATCTACCCCTATTATCCAAGAACCATGGTTTACTGGAACCGAAAGAATGCATTTTTGCATACTGAACAATGCATTTTTAAACCTGTATTTTGGTGAAAGTTTTTATTGATATTTACATGTTTGGGTGAATTTATACGTGCTACTTATCTCTATTAGTCCCCAGAGCAAAGAAAGGCATTTTCCATACCCAAATGTTTTAAAATACCACATTCACAAACATTTTGTCCACGACGCTAATTGCATTGCCCATTTTAAGTGCTGTTATCCAAATACTGCAGATTCTTAGAGATCAAAGACCAAGAGGAAATTGGTGTCAAAAGCAGCGTATTTTATCATTATTTTGTATCCAAAACTCTGGAAATGACAGGTATTCAAAAAATTTGGCCTGTAACATCATTTACAGTTTATATTTTAGGTATTTATTTCCAGTTACTACAGGGTAATAGGTGACACCTTATGTTTTAAGCCATGTCAGTTCTTTCACATTAAGTTTGCCACATCCTTTTCTCAGGTCAGGTTAATGATTGCTTTGCAGTAACCCCAGGGGAAGACCCATATAGCCTCAACTGTATCAACTCAATTAAGCCAAGTAATTATTTTCATTTTCCTCTTAATTATGTTTTTTTCTGCCTTGATTCCTCGTCATAGGGGCTCCTGGGGGGGGTAAAGATTATTTTGCTTATGTATGTGCTATATGCTTAAAAATGTGTATATTTCATCTAAATACGTATAATTTCTTAACTTAAAGCCATTTTACCTGGTAAATTCTCATTTTTTAGAAAAGAGAAAACAAAGAATGATTTTTCATTCCAAAGACTATCCACTAGCTGTATTACTGCTTAGCAGTAAGTTGCTAAAATATTCTAAATAACTACTATTTGGTAGTTTATTAGCTGAAAACTTTGAAAATACGTAATTCCAACATTCTACCATGTCTCTCTGCTCAAGAAATTATGTCCCGGCTCTTAAATACAGGAATATCCAAATTACTAAATACTATAAAATTATGATTTTCTACACATAATTCCTTTAAACCTTTCCTGTCCTTTTGTATCGAAAAAATTAATAAATAAGGAGCTAAAGGAAAACTTTAATTATCACCCAGACGTCCTATCTGTTTCATGGAAGAAAGTGCGATAAATTTAATGGGGACGTGAAATTGGTCATAAAATACTTCTCTACTTCTTCTTGAAACGACAACTTAAGAGTAAAATATGATTTTTTAAATACTTCTTGCATTAAAATCAAAAAATTGTATTATCTTTTGATCTCAACAAAAAAAATGGCTAGCTATGGTCTTAGAACTGACAAAAAACACAATTAATTCATTTAATTAGAAAACAAAAGCGTAGGTTAAAGGAATGTCGACCGTTAATCTTCTTAAGCTCTTTGAATTTTCATCTTATCCCCCTCTGCAGGGGTACATCAGAAATGTCCTATTGTGCATTCACAACAATGCATAAGAGAAGAAATTGTGAAGTGGTTCAACCAGTTTCCTAGAGGGCTCTTTATAAGCTTGAGTAGAGAAAATTGTCTCTCTGCTGAGGCACTGGAGTGGGGAAGAGACACCAATACTGTGCAACATAAACTGTTGTAGCACAAACATAGCAAAATCACCAATTTTATAACAAAATCAACTGTTTTTAGGTAAAATCGGCAAAAAGTGATTAAATCACCGAAAAATCACTAAACGGAAAAAAAAACACCAAATTAGATGATAAAGCACCAACAGTGGCAACCTCGCAACTTTTTTTTGGAAAGAATTTATTTTATTCAACAATCCTTACCTCAAGTTAGACCATCAAATGTGAAAAGATCAGTCTAAGCAGCTAAGCCAAAGAGCATTAAAAAATATCTGAAGTAACGATAAACGAAAATGAAGAAACGAAAATATTCCGTTGGAATACTTGCAAAAACGACAATTACAATGAGGCAAAACCGAAAGTGAAGATGAGAGCAATATACGGTTAAAAAATAAGGGGAAGGGAAAATCAAAACCAGTCAAAAACAAAAGCTATAAAATTAAAATATGTAGTTACTGAAAAAAACGCCTAAATGGAGAACAAAGAAATGTGTAATTAAAAGATAAGTGGAAGCGAGAACTACAACGAGGCAAAGATGAAAATGATGATCCAAAATGAAACATGGTTACAAGACATGCGATAACGAGGGTCAGAACGAAGCGAAAATGGAAGTAAAGTGCAAAGAAATTTGTGGTTAGATGATAAGCGACAGGAAGAATCAGAACTTGTCAAAAATGATAGTGAAGAACAAAGAACAGTGTAGAGACGCAAAAGCGAGTATCAAAATGTTTCAAAAATGAAAGTAAAGAGCGAAGAACTGTGCGGTCAGAAGACAAGTCCAAAGCGAGAATCAGAGGGAGTCCAAAATGAAAATGAACAAGAAAGGAATACTACGCTAGAATAATAACACCACCGCAATCCTCGACACCGACAAACTGAGGCGCAAAACAAAGTATAAACATACAAAGATACCGCAAACGACTCAAGTGTTAATTTCATCTGATATGCCGATTGTATTTATTCCTCAATTTAGCCATAATAGTGCTATAACAGGTCATAATAAGGTTAAAATAGGGATCACTATTTTGGGCTAGTGATTACGCCGTTTTGGGCTATACGTCAAGTTCTGCTGAAAATTTGGCAAATATGAGCGGAAAAAAGCCATTGGGGTAAGCACTCAACCACAAGAACCCTGAATGACAGCTGACACCTGAACATCATCTTTTGCTACTGTCAGGGTGAATCAGCTTTCCAAAAATTATTTTAAGCAAACGACTTATTTACGGAATTCTTCAGGTTAATCTTGGATAGAGCTACTCTAAATAACAATTGTCAAACAGTTTATGGTAACCAACTGTAGCAAGGAGCGACCTGGCTCAATAGTAACCAAAACTCTAAAAAATGGTATTTTGGTATCAATAGCTACATCAAAAGAATCGCATTTTAATGCTGATTTTAAATATAAAAGTTTCATCAAGTTTAGTCTTACCCATCAAAAGTTACGAGCCTGAGAAAATTTGCGTTATTTTAGAAAACAGGGGGAAATACCCCCTAAAAGTCATAGAATCTTAACGAAAATCACACCATCAGATTCAGCGTATCAGAGAACCCTACTGTAGGTGTTTCAAGCTCCTATCTACAAAAATGTGGAATTTTAAATTTTTTGCCAGAAGGCAGATCACGGATGCGTGTTTATTTGTTATTTATTTTGTTTTTGTTTTTTTCCCAGGGGTGATCGTATCGACCCAGTTGTCCTAGAATGTTGCGAGAGGGCTCATTCTAACGGAAATCAAAAGTTCTAGTGCCCTTTTCAAGTGCCCAAAAAAAATTGGAGGGCACCTAGGCCCCCTCCCACGCTAATTATTTTCCCAAAGTCAACGGATCAAAATTCTGAGATAGCCATTTTATTCAGTGTAGTCGAAAAACCTTATAACTATGTCTTTGGGGACGACTTACTCCCCCACAGTCCCCGTGGGAGGGGTTACAAGTTCAAAACTTTGACCAGTGCTTACATATAGTAATGGTTATTGGGAAGTGTACAGGCGTTTTCAGGAGGCTTTTTTGGTTGGAGGCAGGGGTTGAGAAAAGGGGGTATGCTGGGGGAACTTTCCATCGAGGAATTTGTCATGGGGGAAGAAAATTTCCATGAAAGGAGCGCAGGATTTACTAGCATTACTTAAAAAAAAAACAATGAAAAAAATAAATATGAAAAAATTTTTTTTTCAGCTGGAAGTAAGCAGCAGCATTAAAACTTAAAACGAACAGAAATTATTACCCATATGAGGGGCTCACCTCCTCCTAATACCTCGCTCTTTGCGCTAAAGTATTTTTAGTAATTTCAACTATTTATTCTGCGGCTTTTGTGATTCAGGGGTCATTCTTAATGAATTGGGACAAAATTTAAGCTTTAGTGTAAAGAGCGAGGTACTGAGGAGGGGGCGAACCCCCTCATATATGTAATAAAAACATGAGAATACAAAAGTTATTTACGTAAGCTAATTTATAAGTTACGTATATCTTTTACTTATAAAAAGATTCGTAAAAAATTAAAAGTTCTAGTTGCCTTTTTAATTAACCGAAAATCAGAGGGCAACTAGGCTTCCTCCCCCGCTCTTTTTTCTCAAAATCATTCGATCAAAATTATGAGAAAGCCATTTAGCCAAAAAAAAATATACAAATTTAGTTTTAATTATTCCTCTGCGGAGAGCCAAAATCAAAACATGTATTGATTCAAAAACGTTCAGAAATTAAATAAAGAAAAACAAGTTTTTTAAATGAAAGTAAGGAGCGACATACCCCTTTCATATATAGAGTAATTTCTGTTCGTTTTAAGTTTTAATGTCGCTCCTTACTTTCATTTAAAAAACTTGTTTTTTTAATTTAATCGCATGAAAGATTGAATTTTTTCTAACTTTACAAGGATTGAATTTTCGAAACTAACAAAAATCACCCTGCCTGAGTCGCTTCTTTCGTTGTGATTCGATACAATTCAGAATGCGAAGTTTCATTAGATTTTTTTGTTCACTTTTCAATCTGAGGTCAGAAGTGAATGTTCACAAAAAGTGTCAGAATTACGCGCATTTATTATCTTTATGGGTAAACGGTCTACGTACTTTTATTTTTAAAGAATGTTGATGAAGATATGGTGTGGGGTACCCACAAGTGAGAAATGAGAAGTGGGTAGCCACAGTCCAAGACATATTATAATTATATTGTGGTCCAAAACTCCAAAGAACCCAAATGACCAAATAGATATAACAAGCAGGAATTTTTTTTCGTTCCAAGCAAAATCAATTTCTATCCCAAAAGTAAAATAATGTAGCCCAAAAACCCGCCCGGTGGGCTACTAGTAACTTGTCCCGCAAAGCTGAAGAATTAATGGCTCAATTAGCGGGAAATAGCCCAACCTGAAAACACAGCCATAAGAAGCAAGAGATTGCTTCAGGTTTCAGCTGACATTCGGGGCTCTCAATGGTTTGTATTGACATTTTGGTCTATTTCCTGCCACACTGGATTCTATTTATGATAATTGGGAGAATTTTTTTTTGGATTTACCCGCCAGCTGAAATCTTAGTTTATTTATTGCGATCTGGTTTACCTTTTTTTTCTCCTTGGATTTAGTAGCGGTGCCAGTCAACTTTATCAATCTAATGCAAGGTTTGATTATGACAGGTTAGGTTAGTTTAGATTATATTTGGTTACGTTAGCTTTGGTTTTTAACCCATTTCTGATACTTATGACCCAATTTAACCTTACCTAATCTAACCTAACTTTAACTTTTACCATCACAGCTTGCACAAAAGTGAAAAAGCAGATTCACCAAGCTAATTGAATCCAAGCAGAGAAAAAGAAATATCGGACGAAATATCGGAAGAAATATTACCGACAGTCATTTTCATTTTTCATTCTTTATTATCTCTTGTTCTCAAAAAGAAGAATAATAAAAAACCGAAATTTCTTTTGGATAAACCTAAAATACTGACTACTAAACGAACCGGAGGAATTTAAATTCAAAACTTTACGAGCAAGCCCACCTTTCTTCGAAAGGCTTCATTTATGAATCCATCTTTATGAAAAAAGTTTTTTTTTTTACCACGAAAGATCCCAAGGCAGATAGAGAATACATTTATCTAGCTGTCCTTCTGTTAGTTCTGACTTTTAAAGAGGACAGTAGAACTTAGGACTAAAGATAGAGCGAGACCCCTCCTGAAACTAGACAGTCTCTTGTTCGAAAAAATACAACTTAGAAACAGCAGGGAAATTTTCTCAAGACAGTGGACTTCGATCCAGTGAATATTTTGGCCCTATATCCAAGGTCTTCAGCACAACACCAGAAAAAAGAAATATATATATATATATATATATATATATATATATATATATATATATATATATATATATATATATATATATATATATATATATATATATATATATATATACTTACATTAAAATTAGAAAATTAAAACTAAAAATGTTTTTAAAATAGTTTTTAAAACAGCCCTAGCATCCTTACTTCAACGAAGTTCGACCAAGACTGATAAATAAAATGATGTGATGTGATAAATTCATTCAAACGAAACAGAACAAAATAATTAAATATAAGTTTTCACAGTTAGTCTTGCTTTTTTGGCAGCTGGCGTCAAAGGCCTTTTTGTAACATGTTCAATACTATTATAAATTGGTATTGAACCAGTTTGAACCAGTATTTTTTTTTCTGGTGTTGTGCTGAAGACGGCCCTTGGACATAGGGCCGAAATATTTACTGAATTGAATTCCACTATCTTGAGAAAATTTCCCTATTGTTTTCGGTGTTGTTTTCGTCACTATTTTTGTCGAGCACGGCTAGCTTACGTCTAGTTCGAGAAGGTTATTTCTGGTACAAAAGTAAAACATAAGAATAAATAAAATACAAAAACAACAAATACACATCAGGAAAGGAAAAAATACAAAATTTAGGATTTTCGTTGTTAGGAGCTTGAAAATTCTGCTGAGCGATTCTAGGACATCCTGAATTTGATAATACAATTTTCACTGAGATTCGACCACTCTCGAGTGGCAATTTCTGCTTTTTATAAAATTATGCAGGTTTATCTACGTTAATACATTTTTCTGGATACCTTTAAACCTAATAAATTTTTTTTTAAGTTTGCGGTCATCGCAAAATTAAAATTTTTTTTTAACAATAAAGCACTGCCAAAATTTTGTTTTATAGTGTTTCTGTTACTATTGGTATGGGTTGATCTTCAGCTATACTTTGTTTGATAATAATCTCCTATTTATTTTAGGATGAAGAGAAAATACTATTCATGGCATGAAGCGTTAGAACTTAAGGAGATCAAGGTGCGTATAGAGCGTATAAGGGCCCTCCTAATTAACTTCAGCTCGGCCATAAAGGAAAGATGATTGAATGTAAACTAATTTATGTACTTATCGGTTATATAATAAACACTATAGAATTTCGATCGCGGATGATGCGAACGTGACACAAGAAACTGGTCAAGCAACTTCTTTATACCACACAATTGGCTTTGGCTTGGTTGAAAAATAAATTGTAGCTATATCGATATTTAAGTATTTAGTTGGTATTTTGGTTTGGTTTGGTTAAGTTAGTATAATGTATGCTATGCTTTACCCCCCCCCCCCTAATGTTCAAATATATAGCTGCTTCAAATATATGTGCCTGCTTGAAATATCTACTATCCAACTAATGCCTCTACCATGATTTGAAACGAGACAGCGTGCCCGTTTAGTATTCAGTGTGTTTCAGTAGTTTAAATTATTGGTATATCTTATGTTAGCTTTAGATCGTTATTTTGTACTAGGATTAGTAATAATTTTCAGGAAGTCCATAGTTTTATGATGTGAGTTCTACTGGAAGGTAGTATTGGTTATTATTCATATTTTATTTTTGAGCTCATTACAGACAAACATCCTTTGGTTTAAGTTCATCCGACGCTTGTAATGTTGAAATAACGTAATAAATGTTTGTTTTGGCTATATTTTGAAAAATTAGAAACAATGGCCATAGAACTATTTTAAAAGGACATATTATAAACTTTTTTTCTTATAAGCTTACCATTTTGTCAATTCAAGCCTCCCCATCCACTCTGAGTTTAATTTTAAGCAGCTTACAATCTTTTTATGCAATCTTTTTATCCACCCCTCTCTTTACACACACCCTCAGACAAGATCTGCGTACTCTGAATATTTTGATAAAGCCACCTCTTACTCCTACCCAATTACCTTTACTTACTTTAAATACACAATGCTGATTTTTTCTTTTTTACTGTAGATACTCAGATTTTTCAAAAAAAAACTTTCAAACTCCCAACGCGTATGCACAAGTTCATAAATCAAACAGTTCGTGGTAACGAACTGTAGTAAGGAGCGATCCGGCTCAATAGTAACCAAAACTCTAAAAAATTGAATTTTGATATAAATAGCTACATCAAAAGAATTGCATTTTAATGCTGATTTTAAATATATAAGTTTCATCAAGTTTAGTCTTACCCATCAAAAGTTACGAGCCTGAGAAAAATTGCCTTATTTAGGAACATAGGGGGAAACACCCCCTAAAAGTCGTAGGATCTTAACGAAAATGACACCATCAGATTCAGCTTAGCAGAGAACCCTACTGTAGAAGTTTCAAGCTCCTATCTACAAAAATGTGGAATTTTGCATTTTTTGCCAAAAGACAAATCACGGGTGCGTGTTTATTTGTTTGTTTTTTTGTTTTTTTTTGTTTTTTTTCCCCAGGGGTCATCGTATCGACCAAGTGGTCCTAGAATGTCGCAAGAGGGCTCATTCTAACGGAAATGAAAAGTTCTAGTGCCCTTTTTAAGTGACCAAAAAAATTGGAGGGCATCTAGGCCCCCTCCCACGCTCATTTTTTTCCCAAAGTCAACGGATCAAAATTTTGAGATAGCCATTTTGTTTGGCATAGTCGAAAATCTTAATAACTATGTTTTTGGGGATGACTTACTCCCCCACAGTCCCTGGGGGAGGGGTTGCAAGTTACAAACTTCAACCAGTGTTTACATATAATAATGGTTATTGGGAAGTGTACAGACATTTTCAGGGGGATTTTTTGGTTTTGGGGGTAGGGTTGAGGGAGGGGGCTATGTGGGAGGATCTTTCCTTGGAGAAATATGCCATGGGGGAAAAAAATTCAATGAAAAGGGCGCAGGATTTTCCAGCATTACTATAAAAAAAAAAAACAATGAAAAAATAAACATGAAAACGTTTTTTCAAATGGAAGTAAGGAATAGCATTGAAATTTAAAACAAACAGAGATTATTACGCATATGAAGGGTTCTAAAAATACTTTAGCATAAAGAGCGAGGTATTTAGGAGGAGATAAATACCTCGCTCTTTATGCTAAAATATTTTTAGTGATTTCAACTATTTATTCTACGGCCTATTTGATTCAGGGGTCATTCTTAAAGAATTGGAACAAAACTTACGATTTAGTGTAAAGAGCGAGGTATTAACGAGGGTACAAACCCCCTCATACACATAATAAAAATATAAGAATATAAAAGTTTGTTACGTAGGTTAATTCTTAAGTTACGTATATTTTTTACTAATAAAAACGTTCGTTGAATATTAAAGTTCTAGTAGCCTTTTTAAGTAACCGAAAAATTGGAGGGCAGCTAGGCCTCCTTCCCCACCCCTTATTTCTCAAAATCGTCTGATCAAAACTAAGAGAAAGCCATTTAGCCAAAAAAAATTAATATACTAATTTCATTTCAATAATTTATGTGCGGAGAGCCAAAATCAAACATACATTAATTCAAAAACGTTCAGAAATTAAATAAAAAAAAACTAGTTTTTTTAACTGAAAGTAAGGAGCGACATTAAAACTTAAAACGAACAGAAATTACTCCGTATATGAAATAGGTTGTCCCCTCCGCAGTCCCACGCTCTTTACGCTAAAGTTTTTAGTTGTTTTAAAAAGTAGAATTGTGGCAAAGAGTCAAACTTTAGCTAAAAGAGCGAGGGACTGCGGAGGGGACAACCCATTTCATATACGGAGTAATTTCTGTTCGTTTTAAGTTTTAATGTCGCTCCTTACTTTCAGTTAAAAAAACTAGTTTTTTTATTTAATACGTTCTAAGACCATAATGGCTATGCATGATGTATGAAAACAAGAAAGGAAATAATAAAAGAAAAGACAAAAAACAAATAGGTGAAAAAACGAGGATTTTGTCAGCCTTTAGCAAAATATGAAAAACAAGCAAATATTTCGACAAGGACCTTCGCCAAGTCGTCCTCAGTGCTAAAAAAAAAAAAAAAATAATAAGAAAGAGGAAAAAGAAAAAAAAAGAAATAAAAAGAAACAACAACAAAATCTAACATTCTTAAGTAAACTGTACGAGAGGAAAAAAAATACTGAATCAAACAACAAAAACCGACTTGAAATCATTGAAAGAGAAGTTACCAATTAGATTGAATAAGTATCCTTTGCCTTGCAACAGATTCGCTTGTCTACAATTTCGGTTTTCATTAGATATGCAGACAGGTTGTCTTAAATTAGACTGGGCGAAAGTATTCATAAAGTCTTTTAATATTAAATTGTTATAAATTGGGCTTAAGGAAATATCTCCCGTGTCTCTATTTATAGCCGAATTTCTATTTATATCCAGTTTCCATGTACACTTCATGCGTTGTGCATAAATGTGAACAGGCCTTACAAAGAAAATTAGAGGAAAATTCTGCTTGGTCAGATTATAAAACCTTGGAAATTGACATAATAATGACGCTTGTACATTTTTGCAACAAGTTCTCTTTATATTTTATGTTTCGAGAAAAAATTTTCCTTCAGGTCAAGAGCCTACCCATGGGCACTGTTTTGTCTCCTTTTTTGGCAAATTTTTATATTGATTTCATAGAACAGTCTGCTTTGAATAGTTTCCCCTTAAAACTCTCTCTGGTTTCGTTTCGTTGATGATATTCTTGCTGTTTGGGAACATGGTCAGGACTCTCTAAAAGATTTTTTGGCACATTTGAATTCTTTTGATTCGAATCTTCAATTCACAATAGAACTCTAAGATTCAGCAAAGCTCCCTTTCTTGGATGTTTTAATTATAAAAAAAATTCCTAGCCTTGAATTTGCTATATATAGAAAGCCGACCAATAATGATCGGTATCTACATTTCTCGTCAAATCACCCTCCTTGTGTAAAAAGAGGGGTAGTAATTTCCTTAGTCGATAGGGTTCTAAAAATATGTTCACGTTATCATGTAAAATCTGAGGTTAGATTACGTTAAAGATATTCTATTCTGCAATGGCTACCCAATCAATCTCATTGAAAATATAATAGATAGACGATTAAAAAAGGTAAAGCAGGAAAATAGAGAGACCGTCCCCCTTGATTCAGTTACACTGGCAATTGAGAAAAAACTTTTACTACATTACCATACGTCTCGAAACTCAGAGAAAAACTTGGAAAATTTAAAAAAAAAACATAATTTCTGTTTCTTTCAAAACTGAACAAAAAGTTGAACATTTTTTCAACTCGGGAACGAAGAAAACGGACCCTATACTAGGTAGTGGTGTCTACAGAGTCCCGTGTTCATGTGGAAAACTTTATATTGACAGGGACCATCAACATCTAGGGGAACGAATGCATGAACACAACATTTTTATAGATAAGTCCCTGAGATTTGAAAATAAAAATGACAATTTTGATTCAGCTCTGGCCCAGCATATATAAGAAAATCGTGACCATTTAGTTCTTTTTGAAGAGGCAACTTTAATATTTACCGTAAATGGCCTACCGCAATCTTTTAAAGAGGCAATTGAGATAAAAAAAAACAAAACATATAAATAGAAATTTTGCTATAAATAGAGACACGGGAGATATTTCCTTAGCTCAATTTATAACAACTTAATATTAAAAGACCCTATGAATATTTTCGCCCAGTCTAATTTAAGACAACCTGTCCGTATATCTAATGAAAACCGAAATTGTAGACAAGCGAAATCTGTTGCAAGGCTAAGTATACTTACTCAATCTAATTGGTAACTTCTCTTTCATTGATTTCAAGTTGGTTTTTGTTGTTTGATTAAATAGAAAAAACAAGTTTTTTCAACTGAAAGTAAGGAGCGACATTAAAACTTAAAACGAACAGAAATTACTTCGTATATGAAAGGGGCTGCTTCCTCATCAACGCCCCGCTCTTTACGCTAAAGTTTGACTCTTTCTCTCAACTCTTCTTTTTAAAACAGTAAAAAACTTTTAGCGTAAAGAGCGGGGCGTTGATGAGGAAGCAGCCCCTTTCATATACGAAGTAATTACTGTTCGTTTTAAGTTTTAATGTCGCTCCTTACTTTCAGTTGAAAAAACTTGTTTTTTTTTTATTTAATTTTTGAATGTTTTTGAATCAATACATGTTTTGATTTTGGCTCTCCGCAGAGGAATTTGCATATTTATTTTTTTTTGGCTAAATGGCTTTCTCACAATTTTGATCGAATGATTTTGAGAAAAAAACAGCGGGGAGGAAGCCTAGTTGCCATTTAATTTTTTGGTTAGTTAAAAAGGCAACTAGAACTTTTAATTTTTTACGAATGTTTTTATTAGTAAAAGATATACGTAACTTATAAATTAGCTTACGTAAAGAATTTTTATTCTCATGTTTTTATTACACATATGAGAGCGTTCGCCCCCTCGTCAGTACCTCTCTCTTTACACCAAATTCTTAAATTTTGTCCCAATTCATTAAGAATGACCCCTGAATCACAAAAGCCGTAGAATAAATAGTTGACATTACTAAAAATACTTTAGCGTAAAGAACGAGGTATTAGGAGGAAGTGAGCCCCTCATATGGGTAATAATTTCTGTTCGTTTTAAGTTTTAATGCTGCTCCTTACTTCCAGCTGAAAAAACTTTTTCATATTTATTTTTTCATTGTTTTTTTTTTAAATAATGCTAGTAAATCCTGCGCTCCCTTCATGGAAATTTTGTTCCCCCATGACAAATTCCTCGATGGAAAGTTCCCCCAGTATATTCCCCTCTTCTCAACCCCTCCCCCAACCAAAAAATCCTCCCGAAAACGCCTGTACACTTCCCAATAACCATTACTATATGTAAGCACTGGTCAAAATTTGTAACTTATAGCCCCTTCCACGGGGACTGTGGAGGAGTAAGTCGTCTTTAAAGACGTAGTTATAAGGTTTTTCGACTACGCTGAATAAAATGGCTATCTCAGAATTTTGATCCGTTGACTTTGGGAAAATAATTAGCGTGGGAGGGGGCCTAGGTGCCCTCCAATTTTTTTGGTCACAATAAAAGGGCACTATAACTTTTCATTTCCGTTAGAATGAGCCCTCTCGCAACATTCTATGACAACTGGGTCGATACGATCACCCCTGGGGAAAAAACGAAACAAAACAAACAAACAAACAAATAAACACGCATCCGTGATCTGCCTTCTGGCAAAAAATACAAAATTCCACATTTTTGTAGATAGGAGCTTGAAACTTCTACAGTATGGTTCTCTGATACGCTGAATCTGACGGTGTAACTTTCGTTAAGATTCTATGACTTTTAGGGGGTGTTTCCCCTATTTTCTAAAATAACGCAAATTTTCTCAGGCTCGTAACTTTTGATGCGTAAGACTAAACTTGATGAAACTTATATATATTTAAAATCAGCATTAAATTGCGATTCTTTTGATGTAGTTCTTGCTATCAAAATTCCATTTTTTAGAGCTTTGGTTTCTATTGAGCCGGGTCGCTCCTTACTACAGTTCGTTACCACGAACTGTTTGATTACATAAAAAAATAGTTTTTTTTAACTGAAAGTAAGGAGCGACATTAAAAGTTAAAATGAACAGAAATTACTCCGTATATGAAATGGGTTGTCCCCTCCTCAACGCCTCGCTCTTGACGCTAAAGTTTGACTCTTGGCCACAATTCTACTTTTTAAAACAATTAAAAACGTTAGCGTAAAGAGCGAGGCGTTGAGGAGGGGACAACCCATTTAATATACGGAGTAATTTCTGTTCGTTTTAAGTTTTAATGTCGCTCCTTACTTTCAGTTAAAAAACTAGTTTTTTATGCAATATCTGAACGTTTTTCAATTAATGCATGTTTGATTTTGGCTCTCCACACATAAATTATTAAAATGATATTTGCACATTAATTCCTTTTTTGGCTAAATGCCTTTCTCTTAGTTTTCATCAGACGATTTTGAGAAATAAGGGGTAGAGAAGGAGGCCTAATTGCCCTGCAATTTTTCGGTTACATAAAAAGGCAACTATAAATTTTAATTTTTAACGAATGTTTTTATTAGTAAAAAATATACGTAACTTAAGAAGTAACTTACGTAAAAAACTTTTATATTCTTAAATTTTTATTATGTTTATGAGGAGGTTTGTATCCTCGTTAATACCTCGCTCTTTACACTAAATCTTAAGTTTTGTCCCAATTCTTTAAGAATGACCCCTGAATCAGAAAGGCCGTAGAATAAATAGTTGAAATTACTGAAAATACTATCAAACAGTTCGTGGTAACGAACTGTAGTAAGGAGCGACCCGGCTCAATAGTAAACGAATCTCTAAAAAACGGAATTTCGATACTAAAAGATATACCAAAAGAATCGGATTTTTATGCTGATTTTAAATATATAAATAGCTTTTCCTATGCTATATATAATAGCTTTTCCTATGCTATATGCTATATAAATAGCATAAAGGGCTTTTCCTCCTCGACACCCCGCTCCTTGCGCTAAAGTTTGATTCTTTCTCGCAACTCTACTTTTAAAACAATAAAAAACTTTAGCGTAAGGAGCGGGGTGTCGAGGAGGAAAAGCCCCTTTCATATGCGGAGTAATTTCTGTTCGTTTCAAGTTTTAATGTCGCTCCTTACTTTCATTTAAAAAAACTGTTTTTTTTTTTATTTAATAGCATAAAGAGCGAGGTATTTATTTCCTCCTAAATACTTCGCTCTTTATGCTAAAGTATTTTTAGAACCCTTCATATGCGTAATAATCTCTGTTCGTTTTAAGTTTCAATGCTACTCCTTACTTTCAATTGAAAAAACTTTTCCATGTTTATTTTTTCATTTTTTTTTTAATAGTAATTTTAGAAAAGCCTGCTTCCTTTTCATTTAATTTCTGTTCCCCCATGACATATCTCTCTAAGGTACGATCCTCCCAAATAGCCACCTCCCCTCAACCCCACCCCAAAAACCAAAAAAAAAATCCCCTGAAAACGTCTGTACACTTCCCATTAACCATTATTATATGTAAACACTGGTCGAAGTTTGTAACTTGCAGCCCCTCCCCCAGGGACTGTGGGGGAATAAGTCCCTCCCAAAGACACAGTTATTATAGTTTTTGACTATGCGGAACAAAATGGCTATCTCAAAATTTTGATCCGTTGACTTTGGAGAAAATATGAGCGTGGGAGGGGGCCTAGGTGCCCTCCAATATTTTTCACTTAAAAAGGGCACTAGAACTTTTCATTTCCGTTAGAATGATCCCTCTTGCAACATTCTAGGACCAGTTGGTCGATGCGATGACCCCTGGGAAAAAAAAATAAACCCTCACCCATGATTTGTCTTCTAGCAAAAAATACGAAATTCCACATTTTTGTACATAGGGGCTTGAAATTTTTGATATAGGCATCTCTGATCCGCCGAATGCGATGGTGTAATTTCCGTTAGAATGACCCCTCTTGCAACGTTCTAGGACCACTTGGTTGATACGATGACCCCTGGAAAAAAAACACACAAAAAAAAACACGTACCCGTGATCTGTCTTCTGGCAAATATTACGAAATTCCACGAATTTTGTAGATAGGAGCTTGAAATTCTATGACTTTTAAGGGGTGTTTCTCCCTATTTTCCAAAACAAGGCAAATTTTCTCAGGCTCGTAACTTTTGATGACAAGGGCTAAATTTGATGAAACTTATATATTTAAGATCAGCATGAAAATCCAATTCCTTTTATGTGTATTTTAGCATCAAAATTCCGTTTTTTAGAGTTTCGTTTACTATTGAGCCGGGTAGTTCGTTACCACGAACTGTTTGACTCAGTGTCTTTTTTTCTCTCGTACAGTTCACTTAAGAAGGTTAGATTTTGTTGTTGTTTCTTCTTTGTTTCTTCTTTTTTTCCTTTTTCCTCTTTCTTATTTTTTTTTTAGCACTGAGGAAGACTTGGCGGAGGTCCTTGTCGAAATATTTGCTTGTTTTTTATATTTTGCTACTGACTGACAAAATCCTCGTTTTTTCACCTATTTGATTTTTGTCTTTTCTTATTTCCTTTCTTGTTTTCATACGTCATACACAAGTTCAATTCTAAAAGTATTTTTATATTAAATAAAAATGCATCTAAATCATATTGATTTCATTCAACACAAAAACAAAACAAAAATAAGACTACAGACATCATACATGGCAAAACCAGCACCGTTAACAGGTTGATTCTGTTTTTCTATTTGAGTCGATGATTTTAATGGTAAATTTTTATTTACCATCATAATGATGATTTTAATGGTAAAAATTTTCCCGCTAGGGATTCAAACAATGAAGCTAACGGAGCCCTTTTAACCCAACGGCTACGTTAGTAATATAGATGGGACCTTTTAAGAAACCTTCCTCAAATAAATAGTCCCGTATATAGATTTTCAGATACTCCCTTTGTTTATATGATGCTTTTGGGTTTATTTGAAAGAAACCAGCTAGATTCAACTAATCTCCACTGAATGAAGGAAGAATATTAAGTAAATAGTGTGATACCTCTTTTATGTGTAATTATATTTTGTGTTTTAGACTGCGAACTAAGTTGCAAATCAGTTTTTAGTTTTCAGTACAATCAGCCACGTGTCGTTATGATCCTAGTACCAGATTAGTAGAGAACGCGAGTAGTAACCGCAAGTTAAAATATATCAAACAGTTTCAAACAGTTCGTGGTAACGAACTGTAGTAAGGAGCGACCCGGCTCAATAGTAAGGAAAACTCTGAAAAATAGAATTTTTATTAGTTAAATCAAAAGTTTTTAGTTAGTTAAATTTTTAGTTAGTTAAATTTTAGTTAGTTAAATTTTTAGTTAGTTAAATTTTAGTTACAAATTTTTAGTTAGTTAAATCAAAAGAATTGGATTTTAATGCTGATTTTAAATATACAAGTTTAATCAAGTTTAGTCTCACCCATCAAAAGTTAATATCCTGAAAAAATTTGCCTTAATTTAGAAAATAGGGGGAAACAAGCCCCTAAAAGACACAATTTCTGTTCGTTTTAAGCTTTTGTGCCGCTCCTTACTGTCCGTTAAAAAAACTTGTTTTTTTATTTAATACACTTAAAGCTTACAGTCAAATTCTTAGTCAAACAGTTCGTGGTAACGAACTGTAGTAAGGAGCGACCCGGCTCAATAGAAACCAAAACTCTAAAAAATGGAATTTTGATAGCAATAGCTAAATCAAAAGAATCACATTCTAATGCTTATTTTAAAATATATAAGTTTCATCAAGTTTAGTCTTACGCAACAAAAGTTACGAGCCTGAGAAAAATTTGTGTTATTTTAGAAAATAGGGGGAAACACCCCCTAAAAGTCATAGAATCTTAACGACAATTACACCATCAGATTCAGCGTATCAGAGAACCCTACTGTAGAAGTTTCAAGCTCTGACTCTTTCTCTCAATTCTTCTTTTTAAAACAGTAAAAAACTTTAGCGTAAAGAGCGGGGCGTTGATGAGGAAGCAGCCTCTTTCATATACGAAGTAATTTCTGGTCGTTTTAAGTTTTAATGTCGCTCCTTACTTTCAGTTAAAAAAACTTGTTTTTTTTTATTTAATTTCTGAACGTTTTTGAATCAATGCATGTTTTGATTTTGGCTCTCCGCAGAGGAATAATTAAAACAAAATTTGCATTTTTTTTTTGGCTAAATGGCTTTCTTATAATTTTGATCGAATGATTTTGAGAAAAAAAGAGCGGGGGAGGAAGCCTAGTTGCCCTCCGATTTTTTGGTTAATTAAAAAGGCAACTAGAATTTTTAATTTTTTACGAATATTTTTATTAGTAAAAGATTTACGTAACTTATAAATTAGCTTACGTAAAGAACTTTTGTATTCTCATATTTTTATTATATATATGAGGGGGTTCGCCCCCTTGTCAGATCCTCGCTCTTTACTAAAGCTTAAATTTTGTCCCAATTCATTAAGAATGACCCCAGAATCACAAAAGCCGTAGAATAAATAGTTGAAATTACTAAAAATACTTTAGCGTAAAGAGCGAGGTATTAGGAGGAGGTGAGCCCCTCAAATGGGTAATAATTTCTGTTTGTTTTAAGTTTTAATGCTGCTCCTTACTTCCAGCTGAAAGAACTTTTTCATATTTATTTTTTCATTGTTTTTTTTTAAATAATGCTAGTAAATCCTGCGCTCTCTTCATGGAGATTTTCTTCCCCCATGACAAATTATCGATGGAAAGTTTCCCCAGCATATCCCCCTCTTCTCGACCCCTCCCCCAACCAAAAAAATCCTCCTGAAAACGCCTGTACACTTCCCAATAACCATTACTATATGTAAGCACTGGTCAAAGTTTGTAACTTGTTGCCCCTCCCACGGGGACTGTGGGGGAGTAAGTCGTCCCCAAAGACATAGTTATAAGGTTTTTCGACTACGCTGAATAAAATGACTATCTCAGAACTTTGATCCGTTGACTTTGGTAAAATAATTAGCGTGGGAGGGGCCTAGGTGCCCTCCAAGTTTTTGGTCACTTAAAAAGGGCACTAGAACTTTTCATTTCCGTTGGAATGAGCCCTCTTGCAATATTCTAGGACAACTGGGTCGATACGATCACCCCTGGGAAAAAAACAAAAAAAAACAAAAAAACAAATAAACACGCATCCGTGATCTGCCTTCTGGCAAAAAATACAAAAGTCCACATTTTTGTAGATAGGAGCTTGAAACTTCTACAGTAGGGTTCTCTGATACGCTGAATCTGATGGTGCGATTTTCGTCAAGATTCTATGACTTCTAGGGGGCGTTTCCCCCTATTTTCTAAAATAACGCAAATTTTCTCAGGCTCGTAACTTTTGATGGGTAAGACTAAACTTGATGAAACTTATATATTTAAAATCAGCATTAAAATGCAATTTTTTGATTTAGGTATTGGTATCAAAATTCCATTTTTTAGAGTTTTGGTTACTATTGAGCCGGGTCGCTCCTTACCTACGCGAGCAGTAACCGCAAGTTATAATATATCAACCGTTTCAAACAGTTCGTGGTACCAAACTGTAGTAAGGAGCGACCCGACTCAATAGTAACCAAAACTCTGTAACCAATGTTACCAATAGTTACATCAAAAGAATCGGATTTTAATGCTGATTTTAAATATATAAATTTCATCAAGTTTAGTCTTACCCATCAAAAGTTATGAGCCTGAAAAAATTTGCCTTAATTTAGAAAATAGGGGGAAACAAGCCCCTAAAAGACACAATTTCTGTTCGTTTTAAGTTTTTGTGTCGCTCCTTACTTTCCGTTAAAAAAACTTGTTTTTTTATTTAATACACTTAAAGCTTACAGTCAAATTCCTAGTTTCAAAATAGGCTGCCGAAATTCGTGCAGAAAACGTGTAGGCATATTATATATGCCATTTAACACAGACCCGTGGCGCAAATTAAACACCAATTTGTCAGTGATGGAATTACATCGGACTGTTATCCCTACTACAACTAGGGCCAACACAGAGTGAACGAGGACCACCTGTGGCCAAAGCAGCTCTGGACACTATTGTTCTATCGAAATGCTGTATTACTGATAATTGTAATATTCTCTTTTAGTCCCTGAAGAAAATTATCCACCCACATATTATTAAGCTGAAAGAAGTTGTTAGAGAAAATGACACTCTTTACCTAATTTTTGAACACATGGAATGCAACTTGTATGAACTGATGCGAAGCCATTATGATAAAGGGTAAGCAGTTTTTTCACTGTGCTACGTGTGTAGGGGGAGGAGGGTTTTGGGCCTGAGCCACCATGAAATCCTTAGTTTCCCTAACTTTCATGATTATCCCTTCCCTTACCCATACTCAGCAGAAATACTCTGTTGTTTCTGCTGATGACGGTTACTGTACATGTGGCCGAAATATCCAATAGGTTTTTGTGAATTATTACCGTCTAATAAAAGGATTACTCCCTATTCGAAATCACTAGGCGTAAATTTAAGAAAGTAGAGGCATAAACATAGCTAGGAGATTAGGTTGTTCATCTTGAACAGTTACCATAAGGTTATGCATATCACCCTGTGCAGTGCATTACTAGGAATCTGTAAATTAAAGGATAGTAATTAAAGAGCAACACCAGTCTCAATTGTTCTGACCCTGGAACATCAACTAATGATGACAATAGACTGGGGAAAACTAGATCCGAGAACACTTTATGAATTAGAATAGTCGTTACTAAATGTTTGCATGTTATTTGTTAAGTCAATTCAGTAGTTTAAAGGTGAATAATCCAATTACAATTTTATATATGCTTTAGCACACCAAGTTATGGTGGATCTAATGATTAATTGGATTATTAATTCTTTAATTTAATGTGCTCTCGCTTTCTGGTAAAATTTTACATCTTTCAAAATGTTAACCACACTAATTCAGTTTTTTGTTTTATTCTAAATGTGATTTTATAAATGATGTATGCTATTTAAAAAATATACGTAACTTATATTTTGATGGGCTGTTGTGTACATTTTTTTCAGTTATGTCATCTGGTTTGATAGTGGGGTAGGCCTACTTATATAAAGTCAAAATTTAATAACTTCAGCAAGTGTTAAAGTTGAAAATGGTCAGATTAGCTCTTGATAAGCCTAGTAACTCACATTATGTAACACTAAATCTGTATCTGCTATGTATTGTCAATTTCAACATAATTTCTGGTATAAAATCTGATTCCTATTTTATAATTGCAGTAAAATTCAATGTTTCGGCAAATTTTGGGTACTTGTGTGAGCCCTCCATTTCTATTGAAATTTTCCATATGCGATATGAATGAATGAATGAATGAATGAACTTTATTACCCGTAAAGTATGAAAAACACAAAGTACGGAGTATTATAAATAAATAAACAAAAACAAATACGATAAACAGCGAAGAAAAACAAAATTCAAACTAATAAAAGACAATATGGACTAATCAACCAGTATCAATATGGAAAAAAGGCTGCAGAGGGTCATAAAAGTGAATAAAGTTGACAGTCTTTTTCCATAAATCATCACTGGAAGACCGAATCCGAGAAGGCACATCTACTAAACCAAATCGAGCAATTATTTTTTTGTTTCGGTGCCATCTAGGAAGCCGGAGGAGGAATTTGCAATATCTGAAATAAGCCGTACGTAGAGTATGTCGATCTTTCTTACGAAACAGATGAGCCATGCCTGATAAAAACAAAAGCACAGGGGCGCAATAAGCGTTATAAATCATGCACAAACCGTTGCGGTTGTAACGGCTTTTGTTTGGGGATATTTTTCCGTAAGCGACGCGTAGGTTTTTCACGGCTTGATTCACTAGGGATGAACAGGTAGCGGAAAGTGTTGGGCCGAAACACAGACCAAGCCAACTAACTAAAGAAGAACATGGTAGAACTGCAGTCCCAGTAACGAATGGAGCAACCGCATAAGGGCTATTAAAACAAATAAACTCGCATTTAGACGCATTAACTGACAGTCCAATCTTAGATAGTTCATTGGTTAATATAGTAAAATTAGAAAGCATTCCACGGCGAGTCCGGGCAACCAGAAGAACGTCATCTGCATATGCAATAGAAGACAAACCAGTATTACCGTAAAAAACAGAACTTCTAAGGGGACGCAGGCACGATGCAAGCACGCATTTAAATATACTAGGAGACAATACGGCACCTTGCCGAACTCCCTTATTAATTTTTACCGGGTCAGATATTTGGCCATTCCAGGTAACTTGAATTTTAGACTTTGAATACCAAGAAGACAATAAACTTAGTACGGAAGGATTAACACCTGAAGACGCAAGGGAAAATAGAGCCTGAGAGTGCACAATATTGTCGAAAGCTCCAGAAATATCAACAGTAAGACAGTATAAAGACATTTTAGCTTTTACGGCATCTTTCATGAGTCGGCTTAAAACATGATGTGCATGGGAGCAACCGAAACTTTTCCGAAAACCAAATTGAAAAGGCGTAAAATCACAATTCGACTCAATTTCTGGTAGTAACAAATGTTCAAGCAACTTACTTAAGAAACACGATACTGTAATGGGACGTTAATTTACACATGACGTGGGGTCCTTGCCTCGCTTTTGAATAGACGTTACACGGCCACAAAGGAAACTATCAGGAACAAGCGACTGTGCTAAGCAAGACTGGAAAAATATTCGTAGATGGTTAAGTAGAGCAGGACAATCATAAGCAAAAAATCGGTAAGAAAGGCCGTCACCATCAAGGCTATTTGAACGCTTAATTTTTCTTAAACCCCGGCGAATTTCAGATATTGCTACAGGCTGGACATGAGCCTGCAGGAGACGGTATGGTAAAATCGGTTTAAGCAACTTGTAATAAAAAGACTGAAGAAAACTATTAAATACACTGAACAAACGCTTATAATGATCAACAAAATTAGCTAGCTGGAGACAAGATAGGGTAGATGGGGAACATTTCTCACTATTAATAACCTTATTCCAGGAGGCTTTATCGGTGGGGCCTGGCCATGCATTCAAGCGTGCCCTCCTCAAACTGGCCTTATATTCAAGTTTACACTTTTGTTTCACAGAGAAAACAGCTCCGGAAGATAGTCGGTCACATGATATCCACATACGTAGCCAAAATTTGGCTTTTTGCTTAGCACGTTTTACTTCAGGATCAACGTTCCAATTAGGCTTTCTTGTACCACTCCTAACTTTATCCACAGGCACTGCAGCTTTGGAAGCTGATTTAAGGCAATGGACGATTTGACAATAATAGAAATTTAGGTCAACTGCACTTGAAGGCGAGGAAACTGACGTTTGCAGCAGGTGATATGGCACTTTTATGGTCGAGAGTAAAGTAGTTAGCGTAGCAAGGTATAGTGGGACATTAGCACGATCCCAATTCAACTTCGTATGCCACTTTGGCTGAGCCGAAAGTATTTTGCCAGATAGCTCACAGGACAAATTACAGCTAAGAATAAGGTGATCGTCGTCAATCGTCTCTTCGTCCACCCTGACAATCGATGATATTAAGCTGGAACTGGAAGAGATCATGTGATCCAGGTTCGATTTTGAACAGCCTCTGTTATGAATATACGTGAATGGGAGGCTCTTATCTGTGACGTGATATATGTTAGGAAGTGATTCTAGCAAGAGGATTGATCTATCGGAGGTACCAAGAATGTTACAGTTAAGGTCACCAGCTAAAACCCAATTTAGGTCTTTCAAACGTAGACTTTCGAGTAGAGACTTTAAACTGGAGCAACATTTAGCGAAAGATGTGAACGATGCTATAGAACGTTGATCGCAAGGTAAGTAAACGTTTATAAAGGCGGTACTGTTACATTGAATCGCTAAGATGTTATCATCACAATGAATCACAGAGGGCTTTGATGGGGAACGGAAAAAAATTGCTAGGCCACCGGAAGGGCGGCTTCTAGTTTTCTTGGCCTCTTGCGAAAAGAAATGGTGGACAGAAGATCGCTTCAGGCTAGAAACGTTTGATTTGGTCAAAAGATGTTCTTGCAAGAACACTATGTCATGGACTAATAATTCATTAATTAACAAGTCTTTGTCTTTTGTGCCGTTAATATTAAGAGAAGCAAAACTTAAAATAGTGGCTTGGTTCATTTTGGAGCAGAGATCAGAGCGCGTTTTATCACTGGGCAATTCATACTATAGGAAACATGAGCTTCGCCGTAGTTGGCACATTTCGGAGTCTCTAAGCAAGGATTGTCTTTAGTATTGGAATGACATCCAGAACATTTAGAGCACTTCATCTCATTCGGGGCACATGGGCAGTGAGCTAACGAATGATGGATACTTTGGCATCTAAGACACCGTCTGGGCAATTCTTTGTATTCCAATATTTTAAAAGACTCGTAACCCAAGCGCAGACCTGTAGCGATGGCAGATTTTAGTGCAGCGGAATCAAGAAACTATAAACGGAATGTATGAGAAGAGCCGATCTTGCTGGCCTCAACAAGACCAGGAATAACGGAGATGAATATACTGCTAGAAACACTATCAGGAAGTCCCCTACTTACTCCAAGAGGTTTGCGATCAATCACTTTAGCAAGAATATTTGGATAGCTCGCAACAGCAGATGCGGCAAGAGAATTGGCAGAAACTTTATCCCGCGTAACAACAACCCATCTTTTCCTTACCGGATCGGACTTTACCGACACAATACCGTCATGTCCGGCGAAAGAATCAAGCTTTTCCTTGCGAGAAACGGGGTCTCTTAGTTCTGGAGGCGGATATTTAAGAACAACGGCGTACGAGGGTTTGTGATTGGTACCCTTACTATCTGAGACCAAAGAACTATTAATAGACGTTGTTGGACTATTGAGGTGAGCAAGCGATTTTAACTGATCAAGGCACTGGTTGACTTTGGCGGTAAGGATAGAATAAGCTGACGCCGGAATGCTAAGGACTTCAGAGGGGGATTTGATCACGAACTCTGGAATATCAATATTTTCTGCAGAGCAGCGAGAAAGAGTAGCGATAATGTCCGACAATGAACTATTCTTAGCACTGGGTCCCGAACGACGAGGTATAGGCTCATCTGGGAAGCAATTGCTATATAAAAGTTTCTTAGCTCCAAGAACATCTTCATACGGGAAAAAATCACTAGCGTATTTCACAATAGACTGATGGTCCAACCCCTCATCGAGATTGTGCTGAGCAAAATTCAAAACTGGGCAATAATAAAGCGTACTGGTATTCCAATTGACCATGATAAGCAAATTTCACTTACGGCTCGGCATCAGTCCAAAAACAATTAAGTGAAAAAGGTATTTCCACAGAGAAGTTCTCAATAAGCACAATTATGAAATGATCCACACTGGCTAAATGAATGCAATGAGAATAAATAATAACTTATCTTTGAGTGGGGCTAGTAATCCAGTGATTTGCAAGTAATCCGAATATTTCAATGCACGACTCAGATGATAGTAGTGCTGAATACTGCTTTTGGGATTTATTCCTAATACGGCTCTGCTAAGACTACATCACGCAAGATCTTCATATAACTTAACTTTCAATTAACTGGGCCCATTATTTTGGTATATGTTTTCTTGTTATATGATAAACTAAACGAACAAAATAAAATTTTTACTCACTTATTTTTGGTACTCCACACCATGGAAGCATTTCCAAAAATAGTAGCCATAAGTGGTTGCACCAGTTTTAGCTGGGCAGTTGCCCCCTTTATATAAGCCCTCATTCCCCAGATTTTGAAAAATTTGATTTTGGGGGATATTTTCAGTGGCAAATGCCGTTTTAGGTATTTTCATTGGAAATTTGAAATATGGTAAATTTGTCAACCTAGATTTTTCAAGTAAATTTTATCCCCCCACCCCACCCTTCTGCCAAAAAATTATTAAATGTTGCCACTAACCGTAAAGATGATCATTACAGTACAAATCACTGGTATTCTAGGGCTAGTAAGTTTTGAAACCTGCAAGAGTTGTCTATTATGAGTGAAGGAAACCCTATGGTTATCAACTGAATTCATAATCAATAGCTTCAAACATAAAGTAAATAGTAAAGAAATTTAAAAAACGCACTTCAAATCTGACAAGACATGCGTGAAGAAAAAGTACGGTATTATAAAAAAAGAAAAAAAAACATTGCTCTTCAAATATCTTGGACCTATGTTAGAAATGAATTTAAAAGTTGTATTAGAAACAAAATAATAGAGAAAAAAATATATTAGATTCTCAGTACAAAAAGGCTGCTTAATAATAAGTTAAAATTAACTTTCTAACGATCTTTACAAAAATATTGTCTATAATAGAAAAAGTATATGCGCCTTTTTGAAAACACCATAACTTTTTTTCTTTATTCAAATAACATATTTTTACATTAAATACAAAATAAAATTTCAAGGAAAAATTTTCTGAATATCCTTGTTGAATTGCCAAAGGTAGTTCCCAAGATATTACTAGGAGAACACATGCATTATTTCAACTACTCTCCAGAGCAATCACCTACAATAACGTCATTTTCTTCGTTTTTCAGTTCTAATACTGAAATGTATCTTATTTCAGGATGTTCAAAAGATCTTTGACTATTTTTGACAAATAAAAACTTCACTTGACGTTCTTATTCTATGTAATTCTGGGAAAATCGCAATTGGGTTAAATCTTTTTAAAGCTCCTTCGAAACGTTCCAAGAAATAGCTCTTTTCAGTGCCAATCAAACAAAAAGAAAGCAGTTCCATTAAGTCCCAGAAAGTCCTTCAACGAAAATTCCCGCAATATCGTTAGAAGAAGACACAGATTAGTTAAGTTATCTCTCTCACAATTGTCAACAATAACACTATTTTTTTTGAGAAGTTCAACTAATGAAATGTTTCTTATTTCAGGATGTTCAAAAAGCCTTTTGACTATTTGGGGAGAACCTAAACTTTTTTGAAGCTCTAAATCTGCTCAGCTCTGAGAAAAATCGCACCTGTGTTATATTTTTTAAAGAACTGATTGTAAGAATTCCTCGAAGACGCTGATAAGAATAAACCCTAAATGTATATTTTTTCTATATGACCAATAGTCATATAGCTAAATAAAAAGAAAAATCTTCATCGAAATAAAAAAAACAAACAAATGATCTAATAAAAATTTAGTTCACGACCAAAAACCGAAGACGCTGATAAGAATAAACCCTAAATTTATATTTTTGGCTATATGACCAATAGTCATATAGCGAAATAAAAAGAGAAATCTTATAAGAATTTAGTTTACGACCAAAACCTCCTTAGTAAAACATAAAAACAAATAAAAGCCAAAAAAGGGCCATAGAACCCTTCATAAAACTTCACCCAAGACATGCTACGGAAATCAAGATGTCCCACGGGCAATGCTAACTATTTTCGATAAATTAAATTTTGGAAAGTTAAAAATTCTTTCAGCTCTTGAAAAAATTTACAATTGTGTTATATCATTCAGGAAATTAAGTGTAAACGCTCCAAAAATAGTTCATTTTGATCACAAGTAAATCGATAATCAAGAAATCATGTGGGATAAGAATGGTCTTGGAAGATATGGATAAAAATTGGATTTTAGTAAATATTTTGGCTACATGACCGATTACGAGCTGCGAAGCTCGCAATGATCCGAAGCGAGCTGTAAAAAAAACCAAACAAAGAAAAAAAAGCAAACATTTAATAAAATTCTAGAACACGATCAGAAAGCTCCTTGGTACACAAAAAAACGAAAGCAAACTAAAAGCCAAATAAAAAGTTAGATAAATAAAAGCCTGGGACTTCTTTACAAAAGTTTATCTAAGACACACTAAGGCAATCAAAATGCTCTACATGTATTTTGATTTAGAGCCTTCACTAGACCTTCAATCACTTGACTTCACCGGTTCTAAATCTATTCAGCTCTGACTGATTAAATCAAAATTCAAGTGAGTATTTCGACTATATGACCAGTAGCCGTCTATAAACACAAAAGAAAAAACAAAACAAAGCGATCAAATAGTAAATCAAAATCAAGAAAATACTCAACAAAAAATATAGTTATTCTTTTTTAATTTTATTTACTTTGCACAAAAAAAACAACACAGCTGCATTATATTTAAAAAAACAACTAATAAACCATACAAATAACTTAAGTGCTTGAGTTGTTATATCTTGTAACCACTTTTTAACTTAAAAAATAACAAACCTAATTAAGCTAATTTTCTTTTTTTAAATAAAAAAGAAAAACAATAATTAAAAAGGTAGAAAGGGTAAATAATTAGAATCAAAATGTAATAAACAAAAAACAGTTTCCCTCGTCAAAGCTTTCCAGATTCCACCTTTTTTACACCCAACTCCTAAGACCCTAGAGAGATTTAAAGCCTTTAATAAAACAACTGAAAAACCTAAAATAAATACCAAAATCCAAAGAGCCTTAAGTTACCTCACAAAAGTTTATCTAAGACAGCCTATGGCAATCAAGATGTCCAGCATTCATTGTACCAATTTGTGAGAGCGTGCTTAAAAAAAACAAAAAGGGAGAAATTGACGTCTTCCAGTGAATTCAGTGTTGTTCAAACTATTTTTACTAATTCGATTTTTTTCCACGTTTTACCTAACTGAGAGCCAGATCTGTGACACATTCTGCTACAAAATGCAAGTTCAGAAAAAAATAATACTATTTCCTTTCTAATCAGATGCCATTTTGTTTTAGAGACAAAGGATTTCCTGAATCAACGGTGCGAATTGTGGCATATCAGGTTCTTGATGGTTTGAACTATATGCACAGTCTTGGAATTTTTCACCGGGATCTTAAGCCGGAAAACATTTTATGCTCAAATCTGGGTGTTATTAAGATAGGTGATTTCGGATTGGCCAGAGATATAGCTTCTAGACCACCATACACTGATTACGTTTCCACTCGATGGTACTCATATATACATATCTATATCTATCTCTCTTTTTCTTTCTTTCTGTCTCTCTCTTTCTCTCCGTCTCTCTCTTTCTCTCCTTGCCCAATTAAATCTTTTTTGTTTTACTGATGTTATATAGTTTTTTCGACGAGAAATACTTCTTTCCGTTGATTGTGTTTGGGATCATCAACTTATCTTCAGCTCAATTCCTGTCGCCTAATTCACTCCAAATTTTTTTATTTTATATCTAATGAAAATGTATTTTTAAGGAAAGCAAAGCACAAAATTAATATAGAGGACTTGTTCAATGAGTAAAACTCTAGTAGGTGCCTCTATGGAGGGACCTCTGTGAAGGTACATTCGGGGTACTAGCTTGCTATTTTCGGTACCCAAGAAAATTCAAAATATCAAAAATTGCTAATTTTGGTGCTTAGAAAAAATTGATGAAGTAATGTAAATAACATGATAGCACATCCGGTGTATACAATCGTTTTACTATGGAAAGACTTGTCAATAATGTAGACCAAAGAATACAGGGAAGAAATACTCGTTAATGTTCTACCTTCACCCCACCCGTAAGAGCTAAAGATATAAGGTTATGAGAATGAAGCATAAGTGTTTTCTATAAGATATCCATGGTCTCTCTAACCAAGAACAGTTGCAAAAATACTTCCCACAGGCCACACATCTTGAAATAGTCATGCCAATAAAAAAACCGGGTCTCAAACTGCCCTCTTGATTTGAAAACTTTTTTTTCAGATAGTAGAAAAAAAAATAAAAAAACTCCCATTTTAGATTTTTGAAAAATGCCCCCTTTGTGTCTTCATTTAAAAAATCAGAAAAAGTCTTTCCCAGTTCTTCCACATTCTTGTGAATTAGTACCACTGCAAGGTACCAAACTAAGAAAACAAATGCCTTAAATTTTTTTTATTGCAAATTTGTTGTAAAATTTTTTTATAACAAACTACTATCACGCTTTAAATGCCTTCGGCTCTCAAAATTAGCAAACCACAGCCCCCGATTTTAGATCCCAAAGAGTATCAATACCCGATATGTATCAAAGACCTGAATTTAGAAGGAAACTCCAATCATTAGCAACAGGATCATTAATTGCGAAAATTGTTTAGCTAGGAAATCGTAAGTCAATGATGTTGACCGGTGGTAAAAGGAAGCAAATATTTGCCTACGGAATACTAACACACGTCCTCCCAAGAACCAAAAACGTAAAGCCGTAAAAATAAACACATATATGCCCCATAGGATATGTATGATTGCTTTGACAAAGGAAGAGTGCAGTAAAAACTTCCCTCATCACTCAAAGCTCAATTCAAATATTATTAGAATTAAAATACCATTTTTTGGATTTCCTAGGGCACACGAAGTAGCAAACTACTATTCTAAATTCAGATAAACTATTGTCCCGATTTTAGATCCCCAAGAGCACCGGTACTGGTACCGGAAGCCCGATTTTAGTGAAAACTCTCATTCCATAGTTGCACGAATTAACCCACAATTTAAATATACGATATACTTGATATATATGTGATATCAAAATTTGAATATGTGAATGCATATATGTGTGCGTGTTTGTAAAGGAGTTCATTTTTTTCGAACAGTGAGGAAACCCCCTTAGCTGACGATTAATTGAAAAAAAAATGATAAAAAGATTTTTCTTAGATAAAAGTGAAGAGTTGTACTTAAACCCAAGTTTATATATATATATATATATATATATATATATATATATATATATATATATATATATATATATATATATATATATATATATATATATAATATATATATATATATATATATATATATATATATATATATATATATATATATATATATATATATATATATATATATATATAATATATATATATATATATATATATATATATATATATATATATATAATATATATATATATATATATATATATATATATATATATATATATATATATATATATATATATATATATATATATATATACTAGCTGTTGGGGGCACTTCACACCCCCCCCCCCCCCGCGCGTAAGTCGTTACGCGCCATATTAGTTACGCGCCATGGTAGTTGTGTCCCTATGTCCCACCTGTGAATATAGATGGATATATATATATAGATATATATATATATATATATATATATATATATATATATATATATATATATATGTATGTATATATATATATATATATATATATATATATATATATGTGTGTGTGTTTTTAACTATGTAAAACTTGCGAATATACAACATTCTTTGCTGTCCCATTGTCTGTGCATATAAATAGATTGTCAGGTTTACCGACTCTTGAACATGCAACATATAATGGTCCATGGGAAAACAATCCGTATTCAGATCTATTCCTCACGATTCTAATGATTGCCCTTGAGCTCTGTTGATGGTGATTGCTAATCGACCATTCCCTGTGTCGCCGTCGTCATTTATATATCCCCCTGTACCCCCCGGCGTCCCCGTTGTAGTTGTGAAAAAAAAAAGGAAAAAAATAAAGGAGAAAAACAAAACTAAAAAAAGAATGTATAAAAAAACTAAAAAAACTAAAAAAAAGGTAAAAAACGAAAAAAACTAAAAACTAAAAAAAACTAAAAAAAAAGGAAAAAACTGAAAAATAAGCTAAAATAAAGGTAAAAACCAATAAAAAACTAAAAAAAAAAACTGAAAAAACTAAAAAAAGGCAAAAACTACAAAAAAAAACTAAAAACTAATAAAAAAAGTAAAAAAGCTAAAAAACTAAAAAAACTAAAAAAACTAAAAAAAGGTAAAAAACTAAAAAAAATAAAAAATAAAAAAAAACTAAAAAAAAGGAAAAAACTGAAAAATAAGCTAAAATAAAGGTAAAAACCAATAAAAAACTAAAAAGAAAAAAAGGAAAAAACTAAAAAAAATTTTCATCTAAAAAACTAAAAAAAACTAAAAAAGGTAAAAACTAAAAGAACTAAAAAAGAAAAAAATAAATGACGAAACTCAAAGAGAAAGCGACCAGGACAAAAGGAATGTTCGATTAGCAATCAACAAAGCACCGGGAAGCACCGGGACACAGGGAGTATGAATGACGACCAGGACATAAGTAAAAAAAAAAATTAACAAAACTAAAAAGAAGTTAAAAACTACAAAAAAACAGACCGGGACACCGGGATACAAATGACGACCGGGACACAGGGAATATAAATGACGACCGGGACACAGGGACACAACTACAACGGGGACACCGGGGGAAACAGGGGGATGTAAATGACGACCGGGACACCGGGACAGGGAATGGTCGATTAGCAATCACCATCAACAAAGCTCAAGGGCAATCATTAGAATCATGAGGTATAGATCTGAATACAGATTGTTTTCCCATGGACCATTATATGTTGCATGTTCAAGAGTCGGTAAACCTGACAATCTATTTATATGCAAAGACAATGGGACAGCAAAGAATGTTGTATATTCGCAAGTTTTACGTAGTTAAAACCATATATATATATATATATATATATATATATATATATATATATATATATATATATATATATATATATATATATATATATATATATCTATATTCACAGGTGGGACATAGGGACACAACTACAATGGCGCGTAACTATTATGGCGCGTAACGACTTACGCGCGCAGGGGGGCGCGAAGCGCACCCACCAACTAGGTGTTGGGGTGGCGCGAAGCGCCACCCCAACAGCTAGTATATATATATATATATATATATATATATATATATATATATATATATATATATATATATATATATATATATATATATATATATATACTAGCTGTTGGGGTGGCGTTTCGCGCCACCCCAACACCTACTTGGTGTTGGCACTTCGCGCATACCCCCCCAAGCCCCCCCCCGCGCGCGTAAGTCGTTACGCGCCATATTAGTTACGCGCCATTGTAGTTGTGTCCCTGTGTCCCACCTGTGAATATAGATAGATATATATATATATATATATATATATATATATATATATATATATATATATATATATATATGTTTTTAACTACGTAAAACTTGCGAATATACAACATTCTTCGCTGTCCCATTGTCTGTGCATATTAATAGATTATCAGGTTTACCGACTCTTGAACATGCAACATATAATTGTCCATTGGAAAACAATCCGTATTCAGAACTATACCTCATGATTTCTTGTGTACCGGTGTCCCGGTCGTCATTTGTGTCCCGGTGTCCCGGTCTGTATATACATTCGTTTTTGAATTGGTCTTTTTTTAGTTTTTAGTTTTTTACCTTTTTTTTAGTTTTTTTAGTTATACCTCATGATTCTAATGATTGCCCTTGAGCTTTGTTGATGGTGATTGCTAATCGAACATTCCCTGTGTCCCCGTCGTCATTTATATATCTCCCTGTGTCCCCCGGCGTCCCCGTTGTAGTTGTGTCCCTGTGTCCCGGTCGTCATTTGTGTCCCGGTGTCCCGGTCTGTATATACATTCGTTTTTGAATTGGTATATGATGAAATAAACTTTTGTGTTTTTCCCCTTTTTTCTTTTTAGCTTTTTTTGGTTTTTACTTTTTTTTAGTTTTTTCTTTTTTCTTTTTTTTGTGGTTATAACCTTTTTAGTTTTTCTTATTTTTATTTTTTTTAGTTTTGTTTTTCTCCTTTATTTTTCAATTTTTTTCCTTTTTGTATTTTTTCTTTTTTAGTTTTTTTAATTTTTTAGCTTTTTTAGTTTTTTTATTAGTTTTTAGTTTTTTTTCTTTTTAGTTTTTTTTGTAGTTTTTACCTTTTTTTTTAGTTTTTTTTACTTATGTCCTGGTCGTCATTTATACTCCCTGTGTCCCGGTCCTCATTTGTGTCCCGGTGCTTTGTTCATGGTGATTGCTAATCGAATATTCCTTGTGTCCCGGTCGCTTTCTCTTTGAGTTTCCCTGTCGTCATTTATATTCCCTATGTCCCGGTGTCCCGGTCGTCATTTGTGTCCCGATGTCCCGGTCTGTAATTTCATCAGTCGAAAACATGACGTCAGCCGACACACAAACATGACGTCACTCGACACACACACACACGTCCCGGTCGTCATCCCTGTGTCCCGGTCGTCATTTGTGTCCCAGTGTCCCGGTCTGTATATACATTCGTTTTTGAATTGGTATATGATGAAATAAATTTTTGTGTTTTTCCCCATTTTAGTTTTGTTTTTCTCCTTTATTTTTCAATTTTTTTCCTTTTTTTTATTTTTTTTTCTTTTTTAGTTTTTTTAGTTTTCAAAGCTTTTTTAGTTTTTTTATCAGTTTTTAGTTTTTTTTCTTTTTAGTTTTTTTGTAGTTTTTACTTTTTTTTTTGTTTTTTTAGTTTTTTTTTACTTATGCCCCGGTCGTCATTTGTGTCCCGGTGCTTTGTTGATAGTGATTGCTAATCGAACATTCCTTGTGTCCCGGTAGCTTTCTCTTTGAGTTTCCCGGTCGTCATTTAAATTACCTATGTCCCGGTGTCCCGGTCGTCATTTGTGTCCCGATGTCCCGGTCTGTAATTTCGTCAGTCGAAAACATGACGTCAGCCGACAGACAAACATGACGTCACTCGACACACACACACACACACAGACAACTTATTTATATATATATATAGATATATCTTCTATATATATATAAATAAGTTGTCTGTCTGTGGATCTGTGGATCAGGTGACGTCATGTTTCTGTGTCGGCTGACGTCATGAAATTAGTTGTCAGGTGACGTCATTTTTCTGGGTCGGCTGACGTCATGAAATTAGTTGTCGTCATTTTTGCTTTGACGGTGACGTCATTCAAGTTATATAAGACATATGTTCACGTAGAAATCTATTAATTGTTTAAGTTTACAATGACTGATGAAGATGCTCAAAGAGTCTATGCCAAAAAACTTGCTGCTGATAGTTCCTCGGCACGCTTTCTTTTCTGACTTTCTCTATCAGCAGCAAGTTTTTTGGCATAGACTCTTTGAGCATCTTCACAGTCATTGTAAACTTAAACATTAATAGATTTCTACGTGAAAATATGTCTTATATAACTTGAATGACGTCACCGTCAAAGCAAAAATGACGGCAACTAATTTCATGACTTAATTTCAGAACTTAATTTCTGTGTTGACTGACGTCATGAAATTAGTTGTCGTCATTTTTGTTATGACGATGCTTAGTATATTGTAAAACACATTAATTTGGTTAATAATATACCATTTAAAACACCAAAATGAACATGCTGGAGTAGTCACTCGGTGAGAGAGGGTGTCAGAACGGAGAATGAAGGTCCCAGGTTCAAATCCTGGTTAGGCTAAAAAAGGTAAAAATCTAAAAACTAAAAAAAAACTGAAAAAACTAAAAAAGGCAAAAACTACAAAAAAAAACTAAAAACTAATAAAAAAAAATTAAGAATAAAAATAAAAAAAAATAAAAAAGATAAAAACTAAAAAAAAGTAAAAAGAAAAAACGAAAAAAAACTAAAAAAGCTAAAAAAAAAGGTAAAAACCAATAAAAAACTGAAAAGAAAAAAAGGAATAAAACTAAAAAAATTTTCATCTAAAAAACTAAAAAAAACTAAAAAAGGTAAAAACTAAAAGAACTAAAAAGAAAAAAAAACTAAAAAAAGGAAAAAACTGAAAAATAAAGGAGAAAAAGAAAACTAATAAAATATAAATAAAAATAAAAAAACTAAAAAGATAAAAACTTCAAAAAAAACTAAAAAGAAAAAAGAAAAAAACTAAAAAACCTAAAAAAAGGTCAAAACCAATAAAAAAAAACTAAAAGGAAAAAAAGGGAAAAAATTAAAAATTTATTTCATCATATACCAATTCAAAAACGAATGTATACCGGGATGACGACCGGGACACAGGGAATATAAATGACACAACTACAACGGGGACGCCGGGGGGCACAGGGGGATATAAATGACGACCGGGACACCGGGACACAAGGAATATAAATGACACCCGGGACACTCAAAGAGAAATCAGAGACTGGGACACCGGGACACAAATGACGACCGGGACACAGGGAATATAAATGACGACCGGGACACAGGGTCATAACTACAAAGGGGACGCCGGGGTGCACAGGGGGATATATAAATGACGATGGCGACTCAGGGAATGGTCGATTAGCAATCATCATCAACAAAGCTCAAGGGCAATCATTAGAATCATGAGGTATAGATCTGAATACGGATTGTTTTCCCATTGACCATTATATGTTGCATGTTCAAGAGTCGGTAAACCTGACAATCTATTTATATGCACAGACAATGGGACAGCAAAGAATGTTGTATATTCGCAAGTTTTACGTAGTTAAAAACATATATATAGACATATAGACCGGGACATCGGGACACAAATGACGACCGGGACATAGGGAATATAAATGACGACCGGGACACTCAAAGAGCAAGCGACCGATAGATTGTCAGGTTTACCGACTCTTGAACATGCAACATATAATGGTCCATGGGAAAACAATCTGTATTCAGGTCTATACCTCATGATTCTAATGATTGCCCTTGAGCTTTGTTGATGGTGATTGCTAATCGACCATTCCCTGTCCCGGTGTCCCGGTCGTCATTTACATCCCCCTGTTTCCCCCGGTGTCCCCGTTGTAGTTGTGTCCCTGTGTCCCGGTCGTCATTTATATTCCCTGTGTCCCGGTCGTCATTTGTATCCCGGTGTCCCGGTCTGTATATACATTCGTTTTTTAGTTTTGTTTTTCTCCTTTATTTTTTTCCTTTTTTTTTCTTTTTTAGTTTATTTAGATTTTTAGATTTTTTAGTTTTTTTATTAGTTTTTAGTTTTTTTTTTCTTTTTAGTTTTTTTGTAGTTTTTAACTTCTTTTTAGTTTTGTTAATTTTTTTTTTACTTATGTCCTGGTCGTCATTTATACTCCCTGTGTCCCGGTGCTTTGTTGATTGCTAATCGAACATTCCTTTTGTCCTGGTCGCTTTCTCTTTGAGTGTCGTCATTTATTTTTTTCTTTTTTAGTTCTTTTAGTTTTTACCTTTTTTAGTTTTTTTAGTTTTTTAGATGAAAATTTTTTTTAGTTTTTTCCTTTTTTTCTTTTTAGTTTTTTATTGGTTTTTACCTTTATGTTAGCTTATTTTTCAGTTTTTTCCTTTTTTTTTAGTTTTTTTTATTTTTTATTTTTTTTAGTTTTTTACCTTTTTTTAGTTTTTTTAGTTTTTTTAGTTTTTTTAGTTTTTTAGCTTTTTTACTTTTTTTATTAGTTTTTAGTTTTTTTGTAGTTTTTGCCTTTTTTTAGTTTTTTCAGTTTTTTTTTTAGTTTTTTATTGGTTTTTACCTTTATTTTAGCTTATTTTTCAGTTTTTTCCTTTTTTTTTAGTTTTTTTTAGTTTTTAGCTTTTTAGTTTTTTACCTTTTTTTAGTTTTTTTAGTTTTTTAGCTTTTTTATTTTTTTTATTAGTTTTTAGTTTTTTTTGTAGTTTTTGCCTTTTTTAGTTTTTTTTTAGTTTTTTAGCTTTTTTATTAGTTTTTAGTTTTTTTGTAGTTTTTTCCTTTTTTTAGTTTTTTTAGTTTTTTAGCTTTTTTATTTTTTTTATTAGTTTTTAGTTTTTTTTTGTAGTTTTTGCCTTTTTTTAGTTTTTTCAGTTTTGACGTCACCTGATCCAGTTTTTTCAGGTGACGTCACCTGATCCACGATCCACAGATCCACAGACAACTTATTTTTATATATATAGATAGTTTTTTTTTTTTTACTTATGTCCTGGTCGTCATTTATACTCCCTGTGTCCCGGTGCTTTGTTGATTGCTAATCGAACATTCCTTTTGTCCTGGTCGCTTTCTCTTTTAGTTTTAGTTTCTTTTAGTTTTAGTACCTTTTTTTAGTTTTTTTAGTTTTTTTAGTTTTTTAGCTTTTTTACTTTATTTTATTAGTTTTTAGTTTTTTTTGTAGTTTTTGCCTTTTTTTAGTTTTTTCAGTTTTTTTTTTAGTTTTTTATTGGTTTTTACCTTTATTTTAGCTTATTTTTCAGTTTTTTCCTTTTTTTTAGTTTTTTTTAGTTTTTAGTTTTTTTCGTTTTTTACCTTTTTTTAGTTTTTTTAGTTTTTTTAGTTTTTTAGCTTTTTTATTTTTTTTATTAGTTTTTAGTTTTTTTGTAGTTTTTGCCTTTTTTTAGTTTTTTTAGTTTTTTAGCTTTTTTATTAGTTTTTAGTTTTTTTTGTAGTTTTTGCCTTTTTTTAGTTTTTTTAGTTTTTTAGCTCTTTTATTTTTTTTATTAGTTTTTAGTTTTTTTTGTAGTTTTTGCCTTTTTTAGTTTTTTCAGTTTTGACGTCACCTGATCCAGTTTTTTCAGGTGACGTCACCTGATCCATCCACAGACAGACAACTTATTTTTATATAGATAGATATATATATATATATATATATACTAGCTGTTGGGGTGGCGCTTCGCGCCACCCCAACAGGGTCATTTATATTATGAGGGAATATAAATGACGACCGGGACACAGGGACACAACTACAACGGGGACACCGGGGGAAACAGGGGGATGTAAATGACGACCGGGACACCGGGACAGGGAATGGTCGATTAGCAATCACCATCAACAAAGCTCAAGGGCAATCATTAGAATCATGAGGTATAGATCTGAATACAGATTGTTTTCCCATGGACCATTATATGTTGCATGTTCAAGAGTCGGTAAACTTGACAATCTATTTATATGCAAAGACAATGGGACAGCAAAGAATGTTGTATATTCGCAAGTTTTACGTAGTTAAAACCATATATATATATCTATCTATATTCACAGGTGGGACATAGGGACACAACTACAATGGCGCGTAACTATTATGGCGCGTAACGACTTACGCGCGCGGGGGGGCTTGGGGGGGGCGCGAAGCGCCCCCACCAACTAGGTGTTGGGGTGGCGCGAAGCGCCACCCCAACAGCTAGTATATATATATATATATATATATATATATATGTATATCTCTATTCACAGGTGGGACACAAGGACACAACTACAATGGCGCGTAACTAATATGGCGCGTAACGACTTACGCGCGCGGAGGGGGGGCTTGGGGGGGCGCGAAGCGCCCCACCAACTAGGTGGTGTGCTAATATATAGCTAGTATATATATATATATATATATATATATATATATATATATATATTAGTATATTAGATTCCTGTTGATCAAGACACTTACGAGTCCAAGTATAAAACTGATGATAGCAAAAACATTAATAACCTCCGAAATAGTGTAAAAGAGCACGAGACTCTAGCGAGCGTCTTTCTGATCATTATCTACTCCTAAAAAGAGCACCAGAGCTTTCCACTTACTATCGAACCAGCACATTTTGAAGTTTTTTTACAATCACCTCTCCATATAAATTAACTGTTTATAAAGTAGCCGTTTAAGCCTTTTCTCATTATCTCTTCACGCCCCTTCGGAAGTTCCCTGGTTTTGTTGATCCAAGTTGGACTTTAAGACAGTATGATTTGTTTCAACCCATCGACCTGGCCATCATTTATATTTTTGAATCATCATTTTGACCATATTTTCTGACCATCATTTGTATTAGTTTTAGTCCCTACACTTTGTCGTGACTTGTTCATTTGAAACCTATGCATAGTATCCCAGGTAATTGATTTATATGACATTTTTTAATATAATATGTTTTTGGCACTTAACATGGTTCATACGAATTCGTTACAGGTACAGAGCCCCAGAAGTTCTACTTCAAGCAAGTTATTACAGTTTTCCAATAGACATTTGGGCTGTTGGCTGTATTGTTGCAGAGATGTATACTTTTCGACCATTATTTCCAGGGAGCAGTCAAATTGACCAGCTTTTTAAAATATGCACAATTTCTGGCACACCAACTCAGGTAAATATACAAATTCACCAATCAAGAGATACCCCTGACAGATTTAGTCATATTTTTACTCCTGGAAGTATCTTGGGCGAGATCTGACAAATGTAAAACTTGATTGGTAGTACAAGCTTATACTCAGACCAAAACCATTTCTGCTATACCCTTTGTCACCCTAGAAGAGAAACCTTTGTGAATCCATTTGGGACACAAGACATCACATTTACATTTACTAATCAAGAGATACCCCTTAAATATTTAGTCATATTTTCGCTCCTAGAGGTATCTTGGTTGAGATCTGACAAATGTACAACTCGATTTGCTAGTACAAGCTTAAGCTCAGCCAAAACCGTTTCTGCTATACCCCTTTGAACCCTAGAAGAGGAACCTTTAGCAACCCATTTGGGACTCAAGACATCAAGGACTATAAGAGCAGCTATCACACCTTAGTTACAAATAGCATGGATTAGCAACAAGGATCCTTATATCAACTGATTCTGAAGATATATGGCTTTCATTTATTAAAAAAATCCAAATAAGACAATATACTCAACTGAGACTATACCGTAATGTATGCTGTATTTTTATGCACCACTAGCTGTTGGGGTGGCGCTTCGTGCCACCCCAACACCTAGATGGTGGGGGCTCTTCGCCTACCCCCCAAGCCCCCCCGCGCGCGTAAGTCGTTACGCACCATATCAGTTATGCGCCATTGTAGTTGTGTCCCTGTGTCCCACCTGTGAATATAGATAGATTTATATATGTTTTTAACTATGTAAAACTTAAAACAGTTCAAAATAGGGATGATAACTTTTTATTGACAGCGAATAGATATAAAATTATTTAACTGGATATTTCGAACACATATCATCCCATATCATCATCAGCAGTAAAACTGCTGATTCATCCTCAGTGTTCATCATCAGTTCACTGCTGATGATGAACACTGTATATGTGTTCGAAATATCCAGTTAAATAATTTTATATCTATTCACTGTCAAATAAAAGGTATCATCCATATTTTGAACTAATTTACTTTCTTCATGGAAAGGAACATATATCATGGAAAACACATATACAGTATTCATCATCAGCAGTAAAACTGCTGATTCATCATCAGTGTTCATCATCAGATTCACTGCTGATGATGAACACTGTATATGTGTTCGAAATATCCAGTTAAATAATTTTATATCTATTCACTGTCAATAAAAAAAGTATCATCCCTATTTTAAACTGTTTTACTTTCGTCATGGAAAGGCAGTGTGGTCTTTGAAGTTATCTGCGTAAAACTTGCGAACATACAACATTCTTCGCTGTTCCATTGTCTGTGCATATAAACAGATTGTCAGGTTTACCGACTCTTCAACATACATCATATAATTGTCCATGGGAAAAACAATCCGGATTCAGATCTATACCTCATTATTCTAATGATTGCCCTTGAGCATTGTTGAGGGTGATTGCTAATCGAACATTCCCTTTGTCCCCCTCGTCATTTATATATCCCCTCTGTGCCCCCCTGACGTCCCCGTTGTAGTTGTGTCCCTGTGTCCCGGTCGTCATTTGTCTCCCGGTGTCCCTGTCGTCATTTGTTTCCCAGTGTCCCAGTCTGTAATTTCTCTTTAATTGTCCCGGTCGTCATTTATATTCCCTGTGTCCCGGTCGTCATTTGTGTCCCGGTGTCCAGGTCTGTAGTGTCATCTTATAATGACGTCATATACAAAGCCTTATATACTTATATCTTGTGAAGATACAACATTCTTCGCTGTCCCATTGTCTGTGCATATAAATATATTGTCAGGTTTACCGACTCTTGAACATGCAACATATAATTGTTCATGGGAAAAACAATCCGTATTCAGTTGTATACCTCATTATTCTAACGATTGCCCTTGAGCTTTGTTGATGGTGATTGCTAATCGAACATTCCCTGTGTCCCGGTCATCATTTATATATCCCCCTGTGCCCCCCGGCGTTCCGGTTGTGGTTGTGTCCCTGTGTCCCGGTCGTCATTTATATTCCCTGTGTCCCGGTCGTTATTTGTGTCCCGGTGTCCCAGTCTGTAATCTCTTTGAGTGTCCCGGTCGTCATTTATATTCCCTGTGTCCCGGTCGTCATTTGCGTCCCAGTGTCCCGATCTGTAGTTTAATCAGTCGACAAACATGACGTGAGTCGACAAACAACTTCACGCGGCATAATGCTCAATCCTTATAATGACGACAGTCGACAAACATGCATGACGTCAGTCAACACACAAACAAACAACTTATTTTTATATATATAGATAGATAGATAGATATCATATCATAAATCATAAAATACCATATCATAAAATATTCATCATATATCATATCATATATAGTCATATCATACCAAATCATCATCATTATCATCATTACTTTTACAGAAATACCATATCATCATATCATATCATAAATACCATATCATAAATAAATATACATTTTTCGATACTTATTTGTTTTAATGATGATGAATGTATGAAAGAATATCAAAAAAAAAAATAAGCAAGGCAGGTTGAAGATAAAGAATCAACTTCAGATATTTAGTCAAGTTTATGTTAGTTCCCAAATAAACAGATATAGGCATACCTCCAATTATTATTTATTTTTTTTTAACTGTTATTGAATGGCAAAGTCAATCTATGTTACAAACACGTCATTTGTATTATTTATTGCTACCGATGCTTTCATGTTTCAATTTTGTTCTCGGTTTTTACTATTATCAGTGTTGAAATTAAAAGATTAGGATTTTAAAAACTTAAGATTTTGTTCCTAAACTGAAGAACCGCTAGGTCCATAATTCAAAACCATCTATAATTCAATTCAATATTCAATCGAAGTGTTCGTGTAATCTATATAGTGTTCTCTATAATTATTGTTCTCTATAATAAATTATAGTGTTCCCTATAATTCAATTCAATATTCAATCGAAGTGTAAAACTATGAGCATTATGAAACCTTGTGTCAGAACTAAATCTTTTACTATTAGAAAAGGCGAAATCGAGTCCTAATCAGTAGCGGTCCCAGGATTTGGGATGAGGGAACAGTGTGAAAAGATTTTAAATCCATATAGTTTCAACTGCCTTTATGTTTTTACTTAATAGAATTTTAGATAATTGTTTTATATTTATTAACGCAAAACAAGTAAAGAGTTATCTAATGCTGTATAGAAAATACATTCTTACATTTTTATGAAAAAAATCTCATATTCCATTAATTCGTTGCTATTGGTTTTGTAGCTTATTTAACCTTACTTACTCCCGTGTAAAACTGACATACCCTCATTGGGACAATAAAAAGCACCTATTCTTTCGTCTATTGACTAGAACAACAGAGAGTTAAATTATAGGTTTTGAATAATGGTGATAGCAAAGACTAGCTTATGGTTTGGAAAAAAAGCAAACAATACATAGGCGAGATTGGAAATAATTAGATGATTTATCTGTGCTTAGATTAATGCAAAACCTCTATTATTTACAAACCTCTCCTCTCTCTATCATGTTTTAATAAACAAATTTTTACAATTGTCTATCCTAATTACTATCATTAGTCGTATCTTTCAATATATGCAGTGTGGGCTACTTAAAATAGCTTATGTAGCAATTACACTAACCGATTCTCCAAAATAGGGGAATTGGTTGAGGTTAAGCTCATTGTGTAGTTCGCATAATAGAGAAATTTCTAAAATAGAGTAAATAGAGCCAAGCCGTCTGAGGCCCGCACAGCTACGCACGCTCCTACGTCCCAATCTATTTAAAGCCTCCCTTTTAAACCCTTCCAATAAGTCCAATTTCCCTTAAATCATTCCTTATGATATCCTCTCACCCAATCTGGGAATGACCTGCTTTTCTTTTGGTCCTTGGTGAAAAAAAAATTTGAGCAGCTCACTCTTTGAAATTCGGTTAGACATACAGGTACCCAAAACTATCCATAAGTAGTTTCTTTAGAAAATATCTAATAAATACCCTCCCCCCGTCTTTCGAAGCTTCCGTGTTCCAAAATCGTAATTGACTATTGTCGTCACTTCAGCATCCAGTATTCTAATCTAGGTTCTCAGACTTTATCTTCATGTTTTTTCAAACCTTTTTACCTGTAAAAACACCATGGGTCTTGACTTTTCTATTTTTGGCATCTCTACTGCACCCACTGTCTTTACTAATAATACTAGCTAAGTAAATGAAGCTGTCCACTTGATCGACATTTTCCTTATCCAGCTTCACCTCCTCATCTTCATTTATTACCAGTCTAAGTGACAATCTTCTTAATTTTAATTTTCAAGCCAATTCTTGCACCTTGAGCTCTCAAAACCCTTAAAAAATCATTCATTTTGCAAATATTTTTATTTAGGCCACTCAAATCATCAGCATAATTCAGGTCTAGTATGTTTTACTTTCCTAATTGATTCCATGCTTTCCCATGGCCCTTGCCGTGTCTTTAAGACGAATTCTATCAAGATTATCCATAGAAACGGGGATAGAACCAATCTTTCGTAACTCCTGATTCAATAAGAAACCAGCTACTAACCTCACTTCCCACCTTAACCGCAGTAATCTTATTCTCGCATATAGCACTAATCACTTTAATGTATTTGTCTGATAGACCGTATAAGGATAAAACCGTTTCTAAGGCTCTTCATCGATCTTAAGAGCATCAAGCACTTCATCAATATATGAGTAGGATTTAATCGACACATTCTCCCCCTTTCTTAAAACCACCCTGATAGTCTCTTAAAACTTTATGTACATCATTTGTAGGTCTATAAATAATCATCATAAAAATAATTTTGCTTCCTAAAGAAACAAGGCTAATGCCAGTAATAACCATATTTACTCTCATTACTTTTCTTATCGAGGTGATATCAGGACCCGGTACCTTATCATTTTCTAATTCTTTTAGTACTCTCTCTCATTCCCCTTCGAAAAATATATATTACTATCATGGGTGTTATGATTTAAGCTAAACGTTATGAAGGTTACGTTAAAATAACTTGTTAGAAATCTAAACTATGTTTTTTCATGAAATTAAATATAGCCAAGATACCGTAGCTTTATGTACAAAAATAACACTTAGACTGATCAGTTCTAAGATCTAATGGTAAATTTAACTGTATTTTTGATCAATTTTTTTGTTTAAGACTGCTTTAAAAAATGTCAGAGAAGTAAGGTAATACGATATTTCTTATCTCTCGGATTTTACGTTTTTGTGAAAGCCAAAACCTTTAATTAGACAAGAATATAACTTTGGGTTGAAAAAAGTTTTTCGTTATTTAATTATTTTATAGTTTTTGAAGCTAAAATACAATTGTTACGAAATTCAAAAATCACCTCTTTGTCTGGCTTCTGCTACTACTACGAATAGCAGGGATGACCTGCTTTTCTTTTGGCCCTTGAAGTTTGTCCAACAAGGAAGATCTTGGGCAATCTGTCATCCAATATCTGCAAAACGCGTCAAAGCCATCTCAATCTTTCTCTCATTATAGTCCTAGTAAGCAGGAATGAACCACATTCTACGTTTGAGCATACAGTTTGAGATAACAATGCGTAGCAAATATTTCTAAAAAAAACATCTAGTAAATTCTTCTCTGTTTTTTGGAGCGTCCACGCCCTTAATTCTACACTTGACTGCTATCATTACTGTAACTTTCAATATTCTAATCTTGGTTTGCAGGCTTACCTTCTTATTTTCCCAAACTTTTTGCAAATGTGAGAAAACACCATGGGCCTTGATTATTTTACTTTTAAGATCTTCACTGCACCCACCGTTTTTAATTAATAATTAAATTTAAAAAACAAAAATATTTTTCAAAAAAATTCTGTTATGTCTAAGTTCAGAATGTATCCACATTTGTCATCCTTTTTCACAATAGGTCTTATGCAAGGTCGAAACACAGTACACACTTATCCTAACAGCATCATGGTCATTTTCCTGTATTTTAAAATCTTTTAGTCGAAATAATCAAAGGAAACTGTCTTATGTATCCCTCTTTCCGTCTGGCTTCGCTTCGTTTAAAGCTTTGTTTAAAGCCTTTGTTTGCAAACTTACCTCCCTCTTCTTCTAAACTTTTTTCAACTGTGAGAAAACACTATGGGCCTTGACTATTCTACTTTTAACATTTTCACTGCACCTACCGTCTTTACTAATAATTAAATAAAAAAAATAATTTTTTAAAAAGAACCGTTATGTTTAAGTTCCTTTTTCATAATAGGTCTTATGCAAGGTCTAAACACAGTACACAGGATAGGGTCACTCAGGCTAGTAGCCTCCCTTACCTGTTTTCGTAGGATTTACCGTTTTACCTTTCATGTCATCCTCCGCTTGAGAGTGGTCTGAGCCCACCTACCCCCCTCCTATCCAAAAAATAATAAAAACAGACACAGTACACAAGAAAGGGTCACTCAGGCTAGTAGCCAGATCCTCCTATGATCCTATAAAAGTAGCTTTCCTATGATCCTCTGTTTGAGAGTGGTCTGAACCCACCTACCCCTCTCCCATCCCCCAAAAAAATAATAATAATAACAATGGCATGTCCCTTGTAAGATTTTATTTCGACTTCACCTTCTAAAATAAGAATACACATGTCAATAAATACAGACTTGTTGTTTGAGCTTAGTAACTCTGTTTAAACATCGAAAAAAGTTTTGTTTCCCTGGCAACAGAATATAGCAACAAGAGTATTGGACCCACCTAATGACTTAATTCAGTTGATGGAATGATACAACTGTTCAAGGTGAATTCAGCATTCTAAGTAAAACATCTTTGTGATATTGACAGTATATACATGCAATAAAAAGAATGAACCAAAATTATGAGACAAAAAAGTTGGAAAGTCATGCCAGTTTCTCGTCTTTTTAGTCATATGTTTGACAAAGAAACCTTTGTATAATCGAAAGTCTTTGTCTAACATCAACAGAGTTTCATTTGAGTGATGTTTCTGTTTGGAAAATTAAACGTCTTTGTGTTTTGGTTTCGAAAGCATTAGAAACATTTCCGAAAAGTCTTTGCATATAAGAAAGAGAAACAAGACAGAAAATGTTTTTATAAAATTGTAATGAACTAGCTGTTGGGGTGGCGCATTTTTTTTTCGTTTTTAAAGTTGATCGAAAGTACTATCGTGTATTTTCTACTTCCGATTTTTTGTTGGAGCAGGAAAGGGGGACATTCTGCAACATAATATTTTAAAGTACAGGTATCCCATTCAATTTTAGGACTAGTAAAAGTGTTGAGCAGATGTTGTTCTAAAATTTTTGTCTTTGAATTTTGAATTGTTGTTTCGCCATAAACTGGTACTCCAGAAACATGTTCAAAACAGAATGAAATAAAAACAACCTATTTTCTTAAAATTGATTGCAAAATAGATTTTTCTGGGCCCTAAAATCCATTTTAAGCTTCCATTTAGGGTCTAAATTTGAGATATATGCATTACTAGTCTAACCCCATGATTCAGAACGTAGGGCTAAGGCCACACCAGTGGAAAATGGCAGTATTTTGTCGGGTCATGGGCAGGACGTTCATCCTACGGCTCGCTATAGTTTAAACCTTTAATTTTAAAAAAAAGAGCATTTTTCATGTGAATGACGTCACATTCATATTCATTTGATAGTATAAAAGATACATAAGAATGTTGCAATGGCGTCATGCATTATATTAAAGGTGCTATGTAGAGACAATATTTTTCATTAGAATTAATTGTGCCTGCAGAACAACTTCAAATTAATGCCACGAGGGGATATTACAAGAAGAGCCCTCCGAAATTTAGAAATGCCTAGGTGGACATGGTCCAAAATCGGTTGGGAACCACTGATCTAACCTGTAAGGCAGAAATGATGCTAGTATGAAAAACAAAAATGATACTAAGTGTTTCTCAAATAAGATAGGAAATCATTCAAAAGATGCATTTCGAAAGGCATAGTTTCCAGGAGTCAACCATGTATTCTTATTTTCTTCTTGAAGTCAAAATAAATATATTGACCGCTCTTGAGCAACTGTTTTCTTATGGGGGTGAACACATTTTTTACTCTGACAGCCAGGAATTTGAATGCAATCTTCACTGGAAATGAAAACATTCATTTCCAGTGAAGATTTGAAGTATTTACTACAGTATGGAAACTCTTTTTTAGCTTAGATTTAATAGTTAAGATAACCTCCCATAGATGTGTCTACAAACCTCCAGTGTACATGAATTTGCATAATACGTGAACGCTCGAACATTTTATGAGAGGAATTATAAATTCTTCTCTAAAAAGAGGGATATCTACATGTATGATGTTAAGTATTTATATATCTATTTCCCTGTTTTTGCATTTGCAGCTAAACAATTCAAGTTAGATGCGTGAAATCTTCTGTAAATAAGCTTGGAACCATTTAAATTAGTCTATTAAAGAAAAGACAGTAACGGACTATAGACTTAAAAACAACTATAAACCGAAAAACTATAAAAAAAGGACTATAAACTGGAAATTTGACGTTGTAAAATCCAATTTTTGCGTAAATGCCAATGAAATATAAATACTTCTATTAGGTGTAACTACTCCACCAACTAAATACTATGTTCGCTATGTTGCTATACTTTTTGCACGCCAGGCATTTGTGACAAGTATTTTTTCCACGCAAAAAAAAATGATATTTTACATTACAAACCATATGAGTCATACATCAGAAAATCACATCATACTTTTAAATTTAAAGGAATTTACTTTTCTTTTCATGTCTTTATTTACGTCTGTATACAATAATTAATTTATCTCTACATGTATGGTCATTTGTGTCCCGTGGTATTTTTGTATTGTGATATCGTGATTTGTGTATTGTGATACACGGGATATCTACGGGATCCCATGGTATTGTGGTATTTTAGGGCATTTGTGTCCCGTAGACGGCCTAGAAGATGCAATTGGGAATGTAATATTGGTATGCTCAAACACATTCTGGGGTAAACTTCCATGTATGAGTCTTCCTCATCTCCAGGGTCCAGCTAGTTTTTCTTGTGCAAAGGTTTGAATGTCAAATTATTCATATAATTTAAAATATTATATATTCATATATTAAAAGTTTAACTTATGTGAAAGTTTTAATTCTGTCATTTTGAATGACCTTGGTAATCTAATTTTGATTAAATAATCATTGTTGTGGTTCTCGCTGCAACCTAGTAAAGAAAGAGCCCATAGTAACCGAAAAAATATACATGAGTAGTGAAAAAACTCTAATTATCGACAAAAGAAGACATATGTACCAAGTCAGTTGATACAAAGGATTGACAGCAATTATTGATGGCAGGATTGATAGTAAATATTAAGGTATTATCAGGTATATGAAAAGTTTCCCCAGGGTAGGTATAGAGCATATTGAAAATAATTGACGCGATTGGATATCTTTTAAGTAAATGTATTTGTGTTCACTGGTTATTCATTTTGTTATAATTCGTTCTTGCCACAGCCCGTTAATTAAAAAAAAAATAAACATCTTAAGTAAATGAAAATGCAAGCGCGAAACAGTAATTTTAAGTTTGGCAAGGATTATAGTACCATAAGTATTGCATCAACGTTAAGATTAAACCAGAATGTGGCTTATTTCCCAGAATGAAAAAAAAGATTAGAAATGAAGTGGAATAAAAATTTAATAAAATGTAAAATATGCAAAAATTGAATAGATCCAATATTTTCTACTCGAATTCAGTAGATTCTACTGAATAATCTACCTTGCAGTAGATTGACTGATTAAACAATGTTGGGGGAGTGCCGTCAAGTTATAGCGGCTTTGGACTACAGGCTGATTAGTCTGGAGCATTTGGTGGCATGGAGAGGAGAGGCTATGATTACTATTATTATTAGATATTTATTATTATTATATATTATTATTATTATATTATTATTATTATTATTATTATTATTATTATTATTATTATTATTATTATTATTATTATTATTATTATTATTATTATTATTAGAGGCTTGCGAAGGATTTAGATATAAATTCAACCCCGAGGCCTTTTTAATTATTTTTGCATTGATGAAATTGAAGACCCCAAACACAAATTATTGAAAGTTCTTCCCTTTAAAATAGTTAGATTTTCTAGATAATCAATTAATGGTTAGTTAATTGGAAATTTTGTCACCCAATACACTTAAAAAGCAAGTATGACGGTACAAGACCCTCAAGTTCTAAACCGGCGGTGTTGATATCCGTTTCGGGATGCTTCAGCCAGGAAGTGAAATTGGGGGACTAGGGGCCAGCTATCCTGTTCTTTTGCAAACCCTTCCTGCTTACCTTCCCCAGATTTCTCCAGGTACCCATTTACAGCTGGGTCGACTCTGGCTGAGCTTACAGAGTCACGTTACTGACCCCCGTCCTAAACCAAATAACCAACCACGCCAGGAATTGAACCTGTGATCCTCGGACAAAGGATTCTTCTGGAACAATAAAATTTATTTTTTAGTTAGCTGTCTGAATTTGTCATTCAGCATCATTTTAAATTTGAAAATACCATGATTGTTTTACAAGTTTCGAACGGAAATCTGGAATCTTGTGTGGAAGGGCAATCTTGGGGGAAATACCGCAGGGGAGGGGAGAATTTTCCATATCAAAAAGAAATTGATTTACATATCTTTTTTGTGACTTTTTGCGTATATAACAAAATATGTTAATTAGGTAAATTATAGAAATGTAGGGTAAAGGTCAACTTTTTTCAGTCCGGAATTAGCTTTACTATTGAAAGCATGCCATTCGAAAGAATCGATGTTCGTGTTTATCAATTCAGCGCATTATCGTCTTCTCAATTTAGTGACTTGATTCCCCAGTGAAGGGGAATTGTCAAGGGAAATCTTACACAGTGAGGGGGAAGTGGCTGTGAATTTTCTATAGGGAAAACGATCGGTGGGAGGATAAATTTGCGGGGATAATTTTTAAATACATTTAAACTTAAAAATGCGATCTTTATTAATATGTGGCGGAATTTTTCGCAGGGAAGGGGAGGGAGAATTTTCTGTGGTAGATGATTTTCCAGGGCGAATCTTCCACGGGGGGATTTTCTTTGAGGGGCAGTTTTTTGGAAGGGGAGTTTTTTCACGGGAGAATTACCTGTGGCGAATATTTCTTGAGTAAGCTAGAAAATAATATAGCTGAATAAATGTCTTGTGTCCACACTAGGTAGCGTAAAAAAGATTCAGCACATAAAAATATTAATATATTTGGATTTAAAAGGCCATTATATATGACATGTCTAGATTTATGAAATATAAGTGGCGTTAAGTCTCAACGGAGAAATTCTCATTTTGACATTTTGTGTCTTGGACAGCAGACGCATCTTTCGAATTCACTTTGAGAAGTAGGAAACATCATGAAAGGGATATTGAAGTGATATCAGATAATAAAAAAGAAGAAAAAAACATAATCAGCTTTATTATAAGACTGAAAAATAATTAATACGATAGCGAAGACACGGCAACCGCAAGAGAGCTTTAATAAAATTATTTATTTTTATAATATGGTTTTTACTTTCGGGAGGTGGGTGGGGTACAAGAAAATTGAACAATAAACCCTCAAAATTTGTTTTTTTAACTATTTTTTATAAGTTAGGAAAATATTTCGAGGAGGCGGTGCGAAACCCTTCACTCCCCTGGATATCACATTGAATACGCCTTGAATACATTAGTATTATTATGGTGCTTATTGGTATAGATTTTTACCTCAACCGTTATCTAATCTGTTTACATAAATTAATATCTAGTTGCTTAAGTAGAAAAGTATATATTGTGTTAGAATTTTTCAAATATAGACTAGAAAAATAAATTTTGGAGAAGGTTTGAATTGAGTAGCTCTTACAATTGTAGGATGAATGGCCTGATGGTTATTTATTAGCACAGAAGATGAATTTCCGGTTTCCAAAGTACCGTCGACGTCCTTTAGATTCTGTTGTGGCTGCAGCATCCCTTGAAGCTCTGCATCTTCTGACGGCAATGCTGGAATGGAACCCTAACCTTCGGCCATCAGCAAAGCAGGCATTAGCGTGAGATACTTTTCAATAATCTTTATTCTTCTTTCCTTATAGGATCAGATCCTTTAACTGAACACGGCAATAAAAAAAACCCAGTAAATAGACTCTGAAGCACGATACAAAATTTAATTTAGCAAACTTGTGACAGCACCAGATCAACTGACCGTCAAATGACCTCTATTCTGTGGTCTATAGATAAACATGTAATTTAAACAAGCATCGTCTTCCAATAGGTATCAAAGACAAGAAGAGAGATCTATTGATTTCTTTTTTTGGGAGCACGGTCATAACTCAGCTAAAGAAAAAATCAGCAGATTTTTTTTCTATACCAGTATCAGTTTCCAATCAAGTAACCTATACTCTAGATATTTTCATGTATTTTAATCGACCATCGTCTTCTAATAGATATCAAAAACAAGAAGAGAAATCGATATATTTTTTTATTGGGAGCACGGTTGCCACTCAGCTATAGAAAAGTCCATGGCAGGTGTCTAAAATTGTCCTCGTAGTGATAGGGATTATGGACAACGACCTTTACAAAGGGCTGACTCGACCCTTTTGGGATACCTTCAAGACTACGGATCTTGTGATCAACTCTGTTTCCACATATCATGTTATCATATTACTACAAACATTATGCTAATACGGGGAGGCAACCCATAGAGGATAAATTAACTAGGAAGAGGTTTTTCAGCCCAAAAATGCCCGTCAAAACATACCAAGCCCAGAAGGATTATCCATTAATCAGAATCCCGTTAGGATACTGTGTCGTTTACTAGGCTACAATTTCCTCGAGGGACCCCACTCCTCAAGTGGGAAGAGTTGACCTCAAGGTCACCAGTCTTGCAGGTGCCCCCAAAGTGTCAAGGCAGCCCTTTGCAGAGACCGTTGTCCATATATCTGGATCTTACGCCTTGCTGCATTTGTCCTCCTATAGAGGATCCTCCCACGATGATGTTCTGCATCACCACGCATTTAAACCCATTACTGGGAGAAGGTTTATAACTAATGGGCCGTGTAGACACGCAGGTGGGCCATGTTGAGTGTACATTTGAGGGGCCTTCTTTCTACTCCAACCGTATTTATGGCCCCGGGTGAGGTTGCCCCAGTTTCTGTTATGGAAGTTGCTAATGATGTCCTAGGAAAGAAGGTTAGGACCGCAGCTAGGAATATTGCAGGATCCTCACAGTATCCTCAACTGTGAGGATACAGTTGCAGGAAAAGATATAGAGGAAAATGAAAAAGTTTGTGATACCTTGGATGTGAAGGAAGATTTTTTTGTGAGGGAGAATTAGAGACAGTACTACAAGGATTACAAAAGAATAAGGCTCTAACTGCTGATAGTGTGGTAAATGAGTTTCACAAATATGGCGGCTCTGAGGTTAGAAATGAATGAATGAATGAATGAACTTTATTACCTTAAAAGTATAGAAAACACAAAGTACGGAGTATTATAAATAAACAAAAACAAAAACAATAAACTGCGAAGAAAAAATTCAAACCAATAAAAGACAACATAGACTAATTAACCAGTATCAATATGGAAAAAAGGATGCAGAGCGTCATAAACGTGAATAAAGTTGATAGTCTTTTTACATAAATCATTACTGGAAGACCGAATCCGTGAAGGCACATCCATTAAACTAAATCGAGCAATTATTTTTTTGTTTCGGTGCCATCTAAGAAGCCCGAGGAGGAATTTGCAATATCTGAAATAAGCCGTACGTAGAGTAGGTCGATCTTCCTTACGAAACAGATGAACCACGCCTGATAAAAACAAAAGCACAGGGGCGCAATAAGCGTTATAAATCATGCACAAACCGTTGCGGTTGTAACGGCTTTTGTTTGGGGATATTTTTCCGTAAGCGACGCGTAGGTTTTTCACGGCTTGATTCACTAGAGATGAACAGGTATTGGAAAGTGTTGGGCCGAAACACAGACCAAGCCAACTAACTAAAGAAGAACATGGTAGAACTGCAGTCCCAGCAACGAATGGAGCGACCGCATAAGGGCTATTAAAACAAATAAACTCGCATTTAGACGCATTAACTGACAGTCCAATCTTAGATAGTTCATTGGTTAATATAGTAAAATTAGAAAGCAATCCACGGCGAGTCCGGGCAACAAGAAGATCGTCATCTGCATATGCAATAGAAGACAAGCCAATATTACCGTAAAAAAACAGAACTTCTAGGGGGACGCAGGCACGATGCAAGCACACATTTAAATATACTAGAAGACAATACGGCACCTTGTCTCACCATGGGCCTATGTCATTTATATATATATGTATGTGCGATTAATAAATAAATGAACTTGAACTTGAACCTTGCCGAACTCCCTTATTAATTTTTAACGGGTCAGATATTTGGCTATTCCAGGTAACTTGAATTTTAGACTTTGAATACCAAGAAGACAATAAACTTAATACGGAAGGATCAACACCTGAAGACGCAAGGGAAAATAGAGCCTGAGAGTGCACAATATTGTCGAAAGCTCCAGAAATATCAACAGTAAGACAGTATAAGGACATTTTAGTTTTTACGATATCTTTCATGAGTCGGCTTAAAACATGATATGCATGGGAGCAACCGAAACTCTTCTGAAAACCAAATTGAAAAGGCGTAAAATCGCAGTTCGACTCAATTTTTGGTAGTAGCAAATGTTCAAGCAACTTACTTAAAAACACAATACTGTAATGGGACGATAATTTACACATGACGTGGGGTCCTTGCCTCGCTTTTGAATAGAAGTTATACGGCCACAAAGGAAACTATCAGGAGCAAGCGACTGTGCTAAGCAAGACTGGAAAAATAGTTGTAGATGGTTAAGTAGAGCAGGACAATCATATGCAAAAAATCTGTAAGAAAGGCCTTCACCATCAAGGCTATTTGATATTTTTTTGAACGCTTAATTTTTCTTAAGGCCCGGCGAATTTCAGACATCGCTACAGGCTGGACGTGAGCTTGCAGGAGACGGTATGGTAAAAGTGGTTTAAGCAACTTATAATAAAAAGACTGAAGAAAACTATTAAATACACTGAACACACGCTTATAATGACCAACAAAATTAGCTAGCTGGAGACAAGATAGGGTAGATGGAGAACATTTCTCACTATTAATCACCTTATTCTAGGAGGCCTTATCGGTGGGGCCTGGCCATGCATTCAAGCGTGCTCTCTTCAAACTGGCCTTATATTCAAGTTTAAACTTTTGTTTCACGGAGAAAACAGCTCCGGACGATGGTCGGTCACATGATATCCACAGACGTAGCCAAAATTTGGCTTTTTGCTTAGCACGTTTTACTTCAGGATCAACGTTCCAATTAGGCTTTCTTGTACCAATCCGAAATTTATCCACAGGCACTGCAGCTTTGGAAGCTGATTTAAGGCAATGGGCAATTTGATAATAATAGCAATTTAGGTCAACTCTACTTGAAGGCGAGGAAACTGACGTTTGCAGCAGGTGATATGGCACTTTTATGGTCGACAGTAAAGCAATTAGCGCAGCAAGGTATAGTGGGACATTAGCACGATCCCAGTTCAACTTCGTATTCCACTTCGGCTGAGCCGAAAGTGTTTTGCCAGATAGCTCACAGGACAAATTACAGCTAAGAATAAAGTGATCGTCATCAATCTTCTCTTCGTCCACCCTGACAATCGATGATAGTAAGCTGGAACTGGAAGAGATCACGTGATCCAGGTTCGATTTTGAACAGCCTCTGTTATGAATGAATATACGTGAATGGGAGGCTCTTAATTGCAACGTGACATATGCTAGGAAGTGATTCTAGCAAGAGGATTGACCTATCGGAGATACCAAGAATGTCACAGTTAAGGTCACCAGCTAAAACCGAATTTAGGTCTTCCAGACGTAGATTTTTGAGTAGAGACTTTAAACTGGAGCAACATTTAGCGAAAGATGTAAACGATGCTATAGAACGTCGATCGGAAGGTAACTAACGTTTATAAAGGCGGTACTGTCACATTGAATCGCTAAGATGTTATCATCACAATGAATCACAGAGGGCTTTGATGGGGAACGGAAGAAAATTGCTAGGCCACCGGAAGGGCGGCCTCTAGTTTTCTTGGCCTCTTGCGAAAAAACGGTGGACAGAAGATCGCGTCAGGCTAGAAACGTTTGATTTGATCAAAAGATGTTCTTGCAAGAACATTATGTCATGGACTATTAATTCATTAATTAACAAGTATTTGTCTTTTGTGCCGTTAATATTGAGAGAAGCAAAACTTAAAATAGTGGCTTAGTTCATTTTGGAGCAGAGTTCAGAGCGCGGGTTTTTATCACTGGGCAATTCATACTATAGGAAACATGAGCTTCGCCGCAGTTGGCACATTTCGGAGCCTCTAAGCAAGGATTGTCTTTAGTATTGGAATGGCATCCATAACATTTCGAGCACTTCATCTCATTTCGGGGCACATGGGCAGTGAGCTAACGAATGATGGATACTTTGGCATCTAAGACACCGTCTGGGCAATTCTTTGTATTCCGATATTTTAAAAGACTCGTAACCCAAGCGCAGACCTGTAGCGATGGCAGATTTTAGTGCAGCGGAATCAAGGAACTCTAAGCGGAATGTATGAGAAGAGCCGCCCTCAACAAGACCAGGAATAGCGGAGATGAGTATACTGCTAGAAACACTATCGGGAAGTCCCCTAATTACTCCAAGAGGTTAGCGATCAATCACTTTTTGCAAGGATATTTGGATAGCTCGCAACAGCATATGCGGCAAGAGAATTGGCGGAAACTTTATCCCACATAACAACAACCCATCTTTTCCTTACCAGATCGGACTTTACCGACATAATTCCGTCATGTCCGGCGAAAGAATCAAGCTTTTCCTTGCGAGAGACGGGATCTCTTATTTCTGGAGGCTGATATTTAAGAACGACGGCGTACGAGGGTTTGCGATTGGTACTCTTACTATCTGAGACCAAAGAACTATTTATAGACATTGCTGGACTATTTTGGTGAGCAAGTGATTTTAGCTGATACAGGCACTGGTTGACTTTGGCGGTAAGTATAGAATAAGCTGACGCCAGAATGCTAGGGATTCAGAGGGGGATTTGATGACGAGCTCTGGAATATCAGTATTTTTTGCAGAGCAGCGAGAAAGAGTAGAGATAATGTCCGGCAATGAACTTTTCTTAGCACTGGGTCCCGAAAGACGAAGTATAGGCTCATCTGGGAAGCAATTGCTTCCCAGATAATTGCTTCCATATAAATAATATGATTTTTGGTATGATTTTAAAAAGGGGGAAGTACCAAGTGATTCTAGGAGAACTTTAATTAAGCCACTGTATAAGTAAGGTGATAAAAGTGAGTGTGGTAATTATCTAGGCATTTGTCTGGTCTCTGTAGGTAGCATATTATTAGTAATATGATACTTATTAGACTGAGAGACGGTGTAGACAATCTTTTAAGCGAAGAACAGTGCGGTTTCAGAAAAGGTAGAGAATGTGTCGACCAAATTTTCACTCTTAATAATTGAAAAGTGCCATAAGCAAGCGTTCGATTCTGTTGATAAAAGAGCTTTAGCAAAGGTTCTATCCATATATGGTAGACCAGACAAATACATCTAAAGTAATTAATGCTATTTACGAAAATAACACTGCTGCAGTTAAAGTAGGAAATGCGGTACCTCTTCTTAGGACCAGTGGTTTGATACAATCCCCCATGGGGTGGGGGGGAGACAAAAGAAAACAAATAAACACGTATCTGCAGCCTTTCTTACGGTAAAAATTGTAGAAGTTCATATTTTTACAGATAGGAGCTTTGAACTTTACACTAGGGCTCTCTGATATGCCAAAACTGATGGTGTGATTTTCGTTAAGATAATTTGACTGTATGGTATGTCTCCCCTTTTTCAAAAATCAGGCAAGCCTTCCCAGGCTCTAAGCTTTTGGTAAAATATTTTGAATGAGTGTGTATTTGAGACAAATTCTTGTGTATTTGTTTCTTATGTATTTGTATTCTTAAACAATCTTAAACAATCTTAAACAACCTTGTATTTGTTTCTTAAACAAATTCTGTTTCTTATGTACCTGTAAGTAATCTTTAAGAATTTACATAGTAAACATATTAATACATAACTTTGATTCTTAGCTGTTCAGTGGCATATGCATTTCTTTTAAGCTCCTATTTCGTAACAAGAAATTATGGTTATATTTTCATATAACTTTAATTATTCAATCACTGCTTTTTACCCAGTTTACTACTAATTAATGGCAGTATTTGCCATTTGCTACAGCAATCAGGAAAGTTAAATTTTCTCGGGCTCCATTATTTTTTTCTGTGGGTTTTCTACCGATTTTGCACACACGTTCTTTATTTTTATGCTTGACACCTTTTACTAAGTGCTGTGTACAGCTCCATCATACATTTTGTGTACTAAAATTAGAGTTCCCAGGTTTATTTAATTTTTTTAGACGCACGAAGTTGTGTAAATTTCAATTCAATAAATTTAAAAATAATATTTAATTCTTATTGTACTTGGTACTTCAACAATTTCTGCGTAGTATAAACTGTTATGACTCACTATTCTAAAATAAAACCGCTTGCAATTTATCATACATTTTATCATCTTTTCCTTATGAAAGGGAAAAAATATAATATTGAAAAAAAACGAAATTATTGAGTTCATCTTTTCTTAATTTTTTTAGACGCACGAAGTTGTGTAAATTTCAATTCAATAAATTTAAAAATAATATTTAATTCTTATTGTACTTGGTATTTCAACAGTTTGTGCATAGTATCAACTGTTATTACCCACTATTCTAAAATAGGACTGCTTGCAATTTTTTAAACATTTCATCATCTTTTCCTTATGTAAGGGAAAAATATAATATTGAAAAAAATGAAATTGTTGAGCTCTTCTTTTCTTAATTCTTTTAGACGCACGAAGTTGTGCAAATTTCAATTCAATAAATTTAAAATATCAGATTTAATTCTTATTGTCCTTGGTACTTAAACAGTTTCTGTATCATATAAACTGTTATTTCTAATATAAGTTTGCATGCAATTTATTATACATTTTATCATCTTTTCCTTATGAAAGGGAAAATATAATATTGAAAAAAGGAAATTGAGGAGCTCTTCTATGATTATCCTTTGATCCTCTTCTTTTCCAGTCATGCTTATTTCACCGGATCCAGAGAAATGTTGCCAAATTCCAAACAATACCGAAACACACCCCACATACAAGACGAGCAAAAGAGATACGTGCCTTTTCAGAATAAAGGGCCTCCAAATCCTTGGCAGAAAATATCTGATGCTAGAGGCCCAGGTGAAAATAAATCAGTAAATTTAGCTAACGGAACTGTGAACAGCAGAGGTACTGCAAACGATAAAATTGATTGGTTAAGCAGAACACGGGTAACACATACTAACAAAAATAACAACAATTTTATTGGACAAAATTTTTCGGATATCCAAGAAAATCGAGCCTCAATAAAACAATCTCCAGAATCAGTTCCCATCTTGGTCCACCACAGCAGTGCTAACTCAGGGAAAACTGCAGGAAGGCGAATTTTAATTGATGGCTTTCATCACCCAAGCTTACCAATGAGTGGCAACTCCAGATTAGACTGGAAAGGGATGAATAGCATTGACACTAGCGATAAGGCAGTGCAAGTTCCAGAAACACCGAAAAATAGACATAGCCACTGTGTTAAAAGAGATGACGGAAGCCTTCCAAGAAAGCAACTGTTTAGGCCTTTGAATCAAAGGATACGCCCTTTGGAACAGCAAAAGCTTGGAAGGTAACTATAATTTCTTTTAGACCAGCCATACTCCTCTTACCTTTCCTATTTTTCCTTTTTTTTTCCACGTGCATTTAAGTACGAGAAAAACTGAAGAACGAAGTAAAATAATTAAAAGAAAAATAAAACCAAACAAGGATGATTTTCAGCCAGTTTGGCTGCAGATACTAAGAGTAACCTTTCTTATTAACCTTAACAAATGGGAAAAAATGACGGATGAAAAAGAAGCTATAGATAAAACATCATTCTTCAGTCAATTGTTTTTTCCTTCTGTTCAGGGTACTAAAGGGTAGTTTTTCCTTTTGCAATTATGACAGCAAACATAATTTGCTTCATATTTTCGTATAGTTCACTGGCTGAAAATAATCCCCGTTTTATCTTTCTAATGTTGTTTTATCTTTCTAATATTTTTTTTTCGCTTTTTGTCGCATGTAAAGCATAGCCAGTGCATTCTCAGATCATATTTACACGCATATTAATGTATTGGGCTGCGCAGGTGTGGGTTTTTGCGCACTTCAAAGTAAGAGATCATTTTAACAAGAACAAACTAGGACGTATTTTGCTGTCTTTTTGATTTTCTTAGTCTTTTGTCAATTACAATTTCCTTGTAAGTTTTTATATTGGTTATTCATTTTTTTTTTCGTTTCATTCTGTTTTTTCATCAGAAAAAGACCGTTATTGCCTAAATATTTTAGAAACATTTGAAAATCAGAACGAAATGAAAATAACTAAGAATATGTGAAATAAAATGGGCCGAAAATTTTGTCTTGAAGGAACTATATTCTTGTTTTCTTATTATCAACTGTTTCATCATTCTTATTATATTATAATTTTAGAACTTACATTATTCTATTCATCCAATGATAAGTATGATGTCGGGTGATATATTGATCTAACGATAAATCAGAATATTCTTTATTTTTGCTTTTGATATTCAATAGATCGTCATCGAAACTGTGAATCAGATTTTTGCTCAATTAACTCTTAGTTTTACCAGAGTTCAATAACGAATGTTAAAATTAAAATTATTTTGGATAATTTTTTTTCAAACTTCGAATAATATAAAATAAAACAATAAAAATAACTATGCTAACATAAAAGAATATCATGGAAATCCAGCGTTGTAATTATTCGGGCTAAGGATAGTGAAAAATAAAGTACTGGCTATTTTGGGTTGTTCAAAAACGGTAACACGTCAATGTCTTTCTCTGAGAGTCAGTTCTGTCTTTCTGGTATTAGTTGGCCAACTCTGGAAAACTTTCTTTCAGACAAGCCATGGGCACGAACATTAATTTCATGACAATCTCGTATAGATATTTCTGAGACCAACATTACGTCCACGAATTGAGCGGATCAGTCTTTCTTGTAACTGTAGACTCCCTATTGAATATCTGCAGAGCCGTGATACATTCGGCTGGCAAGTCATACCTTGCGTCGACTACCAAAACTTCGTCGTGTGATACCCCCCCCCAAACCGGCTTGTTTCTATCGTTAGATGAATCAAAGGGACTGTCGCGGAACTTGCATCTATTGATATTAATTCAGAAGCCAAAAAGGCTGAATCCATCTCTCTTGCTTGTTTTACTCAACTGCAATTGTTTTGCTCAACTTAGAGTAGATCGTCAGGGAAGAAATGCATCTTCTTGAAACCCAGATCAAGGCTTGTGGTAATCGTGACGAGTGTGACCTTACCAAGGCTTATAAACCCAGAAGGCATTTTATCCAGTAAAACCTTTAGGATGTCCTCAGCAACATTTTAGAGTCCACTCTCACTACTCGTAATTTGGGTGTCAGAACAGGCTATGCCAACTTGTGGATCCAGCTGTGTATGCTATGTATCAGTATATACAATTCAGTAGATTGCATATGCTATTATTCTCTTCTCATCCATTTGCGGAACAATTCCCTTGATCAATCGATGTCGATATTTTGTCCAATATATTGATATATTAATACTAACTTATAAACCTAGGTTTGCTTCTCAGTCAATTAGACTATATGTCTTGGCTTTTTCTACAATTAGCCATGAATAGATGCCCACAACTATTCCATTTTAATTCAAAAATCAACAGACTCAATCGAGGCCTTCGACCTCGAACTCGTATATATGTCTATCTATTATCCTTCCATGCGTCATTGTTAGGGCAGTAGAACCAAGGTAGATGGTCATAGAGCTAAGATAATGATAGAGCCTATAGTTTTCCAAATGTTTTATTAATTTGGCTTGGGTAAACGGCTGAAGTATGCGGGTTTAATTCAGTAGATTGTATATGCTATTATTCTTTCCTCATCCATTTGCTGAACAATTCCCTTGATCATTCGATGTCGAAATTTTGTCCAATATATTGATATAGAATGTCGTCCAACAGCACAGTATTAATCCTAACTACTTCCTTTGCAATCCTATATTAACTGCATATTTCGTCAAGAAACGCACAAAACGAGATAAATAATCAAGAAACGGATAAATATCATATTGTAAATATTAATTTTTTTTTAATACGTTTTATAGTTTTCACCGACCAATGGGGCTAGTATGAAGAGCACACAAAACGGAAAAGTATGTACGTCCAATAAGGGTTTTTAATCACGAAGCATGACACTGACATCACTGTCATGCTTCTCAGTCTTTTCACTCCAGAAATGGAACCATAATATGCCATTTCAGGTTTCATATGGCACTTTACGAAGGATCTATCAAGATGAATCAAACAGTTCATGGTAACGAACTGTGAGTAAGGTGTGGCTCAATGGTAACTGAGACTCTAAAAATCGGAAATTTGATTCCAATAGATATATCAAAAGAATCGGCTTATTACGCTGATATCCAATATATAAGTTTCATTAAGTTTAGTACTACCCATTAAAGGCTACAACCCTGAGAAATTTAGCCGGATTTACGAATAAAATTGAAAACACCCTCTAAAAGTCACCGAATCTTAATGGAAATCACATCATCACATTTAGCGTACCAGCAAATCCTACTGTCGAGGTTTCAAGCTCCAATCTGGAAAAATGAGGAATCTTATATTTTTTGCCAGAAGAAAGATCTCGGATGCGCGTTTATTTGTTTGTTTCTTTTTTTTCCAGGGGTGATCGTATCGACCCATTAGTCCTATAATATTGTGAGAGGGCTCGTTTGAACGGAAATTAAAGTTCTAGTGCCGTTTTTAAGTGACCAACGAGATTGGAGGGCAACTAGGTCCCTCCCCAACCCTTTTTCCATAAAATCGTCCGATCGAAATTTTGAGATAGCCATTTTGTTCATTATAGCTGAAAAATCTAATAACTATACATTTGAATATAACATGACCTGCCCCAAGGGAAGTGTTTTTGGTTATATAATTTACCTATTTTTTACGTAAAGTATTTGTTATTGGGAAGTATGCATACATTTTCGCGTGGAGGGGGAGAATTTTCTGCTGGGGTTATTCCACGGGAAATTTTCCATGGAGAGGGAATTTTCCGAGGGGTTGACTTGTTGGGGAAAATTATGCACAGGAGGAATTTGCTAGAATTCTTATACAAAATTCTTTTTATTCGTCTTGCTTTCTCTTTTTTGTCTCAATTCTACAATTGGATTGATTTTTCGGGTAATTTTTCGAGGTAAATTTTCAAAGGAATTGAATGTGTAGAGGATATTTCCGTGGGGTTTCTCCATGTAGGTGGAGCCAGATTTCCTAGAATTATTTTAAAACCAATCAGAAATTAAATTTAAAAAAGAAGTTTTTTCAATTGAAAGTAAAGAGCAACATTAACACTTCAAATAAAGAGAAATAATTACATATATTAAGGGGGTTACCCCCATCTCAACACCTCGATCTTTACGCTAAAGTTTGAATTTTGTCCCGATTCTTCAACAACGAATTCTAAACCATAAGGGTCGTTTATTTAGAACAATAAGAAGTTTCTTTAACTACTAAAAAAACTTTAGCGTAAAAATCAAGGTGCTGAGGAGGGGGCAGCCCCTTTCATAAACGTAAAAATGTCTGTTCGTCTTAAGTTTTAATGTTGCTCTTTAATTTTTTTTTTGTTAATTTAATTTGTAAAAGAAAGCAGAAAGGAGCAACAACTCTTAAAGAAATTATTAAACATCTATCCACGATTTTGTGGTAGCCTGCTAGCCCTGGCAAAAACAAAAAGTAATAAGGAAACACGTCACAACCACCATTGCAAAATAATACATTTTTATTCTGTAAGATTGGGCTCAAAACCGTTCATTCGAAGCTTTAGAATATGAAAAATTTTTTGTCCATGCTATAATTTGCCCCATTTGGGAAAAAATTTGGTATTTGTTGCACAAAATGGCAGAAATTGGCACTTTGCTGTGGTGCAATCTCTTTTGTTATTTTAATGGGACACTATATATTGTAATTTCAGTCAAATGGTCCCTCTTCCAACATTTAATGACTCATGGTATGACTAATACCATGAGTCGACTAATACGTGACTACGTATTAGTCGACTACCATGAGTTTCAACATTAATGACATTTCAACATTTCCATGAGTTTCCAACATTTAATGACTCATGGTTTCATGGTTTCATACGGCTATCCATAGGGAAAAAAGGAAAAAAACAAGCCACATTAGTGCTACCTATGCAAAAAGCGCTTTTCTTTTTATTCAAGGCAGATATCTAAGTCTCCTGTTCAGGATTTTCGACAAAGAAAATTCCAATGGTGCACTTTCCACTTCGATTCACTACCATTTTTAGGAGTTTCAAGTGTTTTTTTTAATAGGCTGCAGGAAACATTACTTCAACCATGATTCATGATTAGAAGCTGTTATTCTGCTATGATACCCTGAATACTAATGAAACAAATGTTTTTCTTCTTCTTCTGTCCTTGGTATTTTGTCCTTGGTCTTCTTATACGAAGCTTTGACATACTCTTTCGAAATTGACATAGCATAAACAGATAATATTATCTGGTATAATTAAGCCATGAATGTTTTTGCTTGTCCAATCAGGAGGAATAACTTAAAGTATAAAAAAAGCTAAAAATACACTGCTGCCACGTGAACCGCAAAAAGAAGCAGAACTAATTGGTTAGAGCACACGATACTTTCTTCCCTAGAATCCAAACATTAACGATCTGTTGACTCAAATACGACTGCACTTTAAAAGGTGAGATACTCCTCCTTAAGCTCTTTTGCTTCACATATTTTTAGCTTATTTGTGCTGATTTTTCTCTTATGTTTCTTTTTCTGTTAAATAGGTGAACTCTGTTACCAAAAACTACCTAACTGCATACCGAGTTTTGTCATTAAAAATAAACTTTCCCAATTTTTAAGATATTTAAGATGGTGTAAGTTTCCACTATGCAATTTCAAACACTTTGGTTTCATTTCCGCTGTCCCTGATACAGTAAAATACGCAACCTCTATGAATGAGGTTTGCTGGTGGTTTCAATACAACAGCACTCCTGCTTGTAAAGCACTAGGAAGCACGCAGCATGATTAGTTGTACTAGACGTTCGCTAAACAAGTAGTTATATCTTATCTGTCTTGCCAAACATAAAAATCTATCCAAACTGATAAAAGGAAAAGTTAGAACAAGAATATCCATAAGAAAATTATCCATAAGAAAGTAGAACCTTCGATTTAACTGAAGAGTAAAAAAAAATCAACTCATTCCTTGTATAACTTTTTATTAAAGGTAAAATTTTTAGATTTAGTATTGCTTAACTTCAAGTAATATTTAACGCTTACGAAAGATGCATACGCCCAAGATTTTCTTGATTTTAGTGTATATACTCTTGTTGAGTTATTGCGTCCTTATTTATAGGGATCTTCTCTTTCTTTAAAACCAGTCATTTACATCTTTTTGGTTGGGGAGGGTGATAAGTTGAATTACTAGTATAGAAGTTTAATGTAGAGGGCCACGGTTTAAGACTGCATCTACGCTACGATTAGCCGCTTTCTGCTTAACCCTATTTAGGGTGGTGGTTTCGCCTCCTTATAATTTCTTTGTGGTTAAACCCTTTAAACTTTTAGAATTAAGGCTAGAAACGCAAGGGGCCAAAAATGTCACATCACCAGCCTTTTTTTTCACCAAGTGCAATTAAGTTTATCTGACATTATTGAAACTAAATTAATCTCAGAATATTCCTTAACCGAAAAAATATTAACATATTTTCTTTAAACACCCGAATATAATATCAAAAGGCTCCCTTAAGGAGAAATTGAGGCTTAGAAAAGCATTTTCTTTCTTCTTCTTTCAAATAGTTTTCTAATTTTCACTCTTAACTATAGCATTTTCAAGTGACAAGAATTCTCACAACAAGATGACACAAATTTAAACATAAGAAATTCCAATTTATTGAAGGACGACAATAAATTCGCAATTTTTCGATATATTTATACATTTGACAATTTTTCTAAAATATTTTACTACATTGTTTTAAATTCTTCAAAATTACACCCCGGTTCAACTGATTCCAGTTCCCACTATGCCCCCTCAAATTCCAGTTCCAAATCAGGCTCTGGTTGCGTCAGTTCAGGATTGCACAGTTCTGCCTTCTGATTCCACAATTCAGATCCCGTCAATTACGCTCCAAGTTCTATTGTGTGAAAATTTGATCGAATAAACTTAATGAAAAATCCCTATTAGCTTTTCTTCTGATGACTCCTAGCAATTGAAGCCGACGTGTCACAACGTACCACTCCCGATGACACCCTTCTGGTGCACATTATCCGACCTATGGGTTTTTCAAGCCTTTTTTTCAAAAATCCTCAAAAAAGCCTTATTCCGCAATAAAATTCAGCACGGAACAAGTTCAACGAGCCAAACTCAGCACGCATCAATATATGCAAGAAGTTTCACGAACAAAAAATCAGCACGCAATAAGTTCTATGAAAAAAAATACGCAAGAAGTTCCATGAAAAAGATCAGATTCACGAAGAGAAAAATCAATGTACAAGTTTCACGAAGAGAAAAAATCAACGTGCAACAACTTTCACAAACAAAAATCAGCACGCAATGAGTTCCACGTACAAAAATCAGAACGCAACAAGTTCCATGACTAAAATATTCTTCACGAGGAGAAAATCGATGTACAAGTTTCTCGAAGAGAAACATCAACATGCAACAAGTTTCACGAGTTTCACGAACAAAAATCAGCATGCAACAACTTCCACAAACAAAAATCCTTACGCAACAAGTTACATGAACAAAATCAGCAAGTAATAAGTTCAACGAAAAAACTCATTTTCACAAAGAGGAAAATCAATGTACAAGTTTCATGAAGAGACAAATCAACATCCAACAAATTTACAAACAAAATCAGCACGCAAAAAGTTCAAATAAAAACAATGGTCACTTTTAGTTTATAAAATTTATTTTTTAAGGGAAAAGGGTTGGAAACGCCTTGGGTGTGATAAAGTGCGCCAGAAGGGTGTCATGGGGAGGGGAAGGTGGTACATTGTGCTACGCTGATCTCAATTGCTAGGAGTCATCAGAACAAAAGTGAATGGAGATTTTCTTAATAAGTTTAAATGATCGATTCTAGTGTAATCGCATATTTTTGCACTAAAATACTCGAAAAATGTCATATGTATCATAATACTTGATAGAGGGTGCTGTGTTCACCATTGAGTGTCATGGACCGGCAGTTGTCATGGAACTCCCACAACAAAGCGGAATCTTCAGCAGATTTGTGGTGCGAAACAACCATTCTAGCCAAAAGAAGGCCAAAGTGCTATTGTGTGAAAATTAGATCGTTTAAACTTTATGAAAAATCCCTATTAGCGTTTCTTCTAATGACTCCTAGCAATTGAAGCCGACGTGTAAAAATGTACAAAACAACAATTCTAGCCAAAAGAAGACCAAGCGCTATTGTGTGAAAATTCTGATATAGTCAATTGATTTGGAATTATCAAAAAACTATACTCATATTAAACCCCGGTTTCAGAGGCTGTAATGCCGTACGGTAGCGCATTCGTTTCTAAAGGTGCGGGTAGTCCTATAAAATAAACGGTAACATAGACATTTTTTAACGCTCCATATGAGAATTCGTTTGAAGCTTGAAAAAACTGTGTGCAGTTGTATATAATAGAGATTCAGCTATTATAGAGAAGGGTCGGTGGTTCTTTGTGTAGTTTGTGGGAGGAGTGGGCCTTAAGCGTCAAAAAGTGCGTTTCTAAGATGAGTCTTAAGGTCTAGGTGTGTCTTAAGATAAACGTAGCCAAATTTTCAAGCCTCACCACTAACAACACTAGTTAAGAATATGTTGAGCGATTTCTTGATTGTTCGATTAAACGTGTGATTTTACGAATGCTATTTGTCCTTGCAAACTTCCAACTTAGTTCATGGTGCAGTATCGAGTGATTTGCAAGCCAATACTGTAAAGGTCATGTTTGATTATCAATTTTCTGATCACCATCCCATAGCCTATTCAATAACTTTGCCATATTTGGTCATCATAGTACATCTCTTGGTACTTCAGCACCTCAACACCTTCATGACTAGATGAAAATTGATCAAGCGCTTTTTAACGTGCTGGTACAATCAATACTGGATAAAATAAGCATTCCTTTCTATCACCTTTTCCAGTTGCCCTCAAAAAAGAGAATCGAATCTTTCTAGACATACGCTGGCGCTGAAGTTCGCCACCCCCTGCTGCAATTGCTTGCTAGGGTCCCATTGGAATTGGTTTCTAGGCCCCTGGTGGAATTGGAGGGATCACTGGTAGGGGGGCTCACTGGAACTGCTTGCTAGGGGATGGTTCTGCCACATGATGTCACGGTGGTGTGAATATGCATAGCCGTGGCTCTAAGAAACGTAGCGTTTCCATTAAAACCTCTCAGAAATTACTCTTAATTCGTTTTAAATTTATCTCTAATAACAATTCCCCTGTGGGATTAGTTTCTAGCCCCCCCCCCCCCGTTGGAATCGTTTGCTAGGAGTGGGACAGCCATTGAGTGTCACAGGCTGGGAATTGAGAAAAATAATACCAAGAACAAACGAACAACATATAGAATTAAGTCACATGTCTTGTGCCCCATTTTCCTATATTTGTGCAAACTTAGATCATTCTGTAAGAATACATCTCTAAAACTTCTCTAAGTAAGAATATTTTTCTCTGTTTTGAACAAGTTTATATCATTCTCAAAGAAAACATCTCTTGAAATCCTCTACGAAGGACCCTCCGAAACGCTAGGATCATATCGTCAAAAAGTGAAGAATCGCTTTTTCCGGGTGTATAATAACCTTCTAAATAAAGATTTAGCAAGCAGGTGCACTTCAGATACAACCAAAATCTAGTAATCGATTTTCTCATCTGCATCTCAATTATTGAAGTCATAGTAAACACGTAATCAATAGCTTAAACATTTTAATAAGCTAGACATGGGAATTCTCTGCGTGTGGAATTGGTTATTTCGTAGAATATATTTCCTGAATAATAATTATAGAAATAGATTGCCGGTCCAGCTGTCTAGGGCACAGCTCCATTGGATAGAAATGGCGCTTTCGAATCCTAATGGGGTCAAAAATCATTCAAGGCTCCCTGAAGAAAACGCATTGAAAAAAAAGAAATCCCAGAGAAAAAAATCTCTTAAAGTATTATTTAACACACTGAGTGTGCGCCAGCCACAGTTACAGTCGGGGATCCCTCACAGAGGCCTGAAAAAACATGTCATGCTAGAATGAGTCATCCTTAACATAAGTAAACATTCCTCTATTACCTGACAAGCATAGAAATTATCAAGAAAAATACCTTGAAGAAAAAGTGTCTTAGAAAATGTCTTGAAACGTCTTGAAGAGAATAGTCTTAAAAAACGTCTTGGAATGTATTAAAACGTCTTGAAGAAAAATGTCTTAAAAAAACTTTCCTTCTTGACTAGTGGACTCTAACAAACTCTGGTAACACCCCAAACCCTATTATGTAACAACCAAAAGTAAAAAGATCCCATTACGTAACAACAAAAGTAAGCCCTCCCTATTACGTAACAGACACCTGCATCTCTTAAGAAACCCTTGAAACTTAAAAAAAAACCTGTGTCTTGAGGGGTTTGCCGTTCAACTTAAATCATTAAAGGAAGAAAGGAGTTGTGGCTATTGGTCTGCTTAAAACCAGTGAGGTCACTACTAAAAAACCGTCACCACTCCTAACCAAGGATTTCCAACTATTTTTCTCTCAAATAGTTTTTCATTATTCACCTCAGTTTAAAGAAATTTATCGAGCGGGAAGGACAGTCAACAAGTTCAAACATGTGTAAATAGAAGTAAATTAGGTCTAATAACAAAAAAAAATGATCTTCAGATAAATACTGCAATGTTTATCTTTGTAGATTTGATATTTTATTTGACTATACTCTTCCGAATTCAAAATATCTTCTTTTTTTTGGCAAGACCGATATGATAAAAAAAAATTGTGACTAGCTATAAAAACAACTGTGACTAGCTATACGTACTTTATTGTGCTTTATGTGCTTGCAGATTAGAATCACAGCGAGAAGCATCAAGAACAATACCACGCCTACGTCCTGTTTCACTACCCTCACTCAAGTTACCTAGAACATCAGCTCTCACTGGACTACGACACAATGTTGGTAAGCTATTGGATTTTGAGCAGAAAATACAACTTCAGCTTTATTTTCCTTTTAGAGTTTTGCTAATTCGGTGAAACTAAAATAAGCTCTTCTGGTAACTGAATGCGGCAGCAGCCTACTAATTTCGGTATCAATCAATAAAAAGTTCAAATTTGGGATAAGTCCTTTTAATAGACAGTGATAAATTACTACTGATGACGGTCACTGCATATCTATTAAAATTATTTATCCCTAGTTGAAATTATTATTTATCGTCGTGAAAAGGCAGTGTGGTCTTCAAAATTGTCTATAATTTCGGTATCTTTATAAACATAAAAGTGTCTAAACTTGGGGAAGCTGATTCTAAATTTTGGTACTCTGAAAAATTAGTAAGCTAACATATTTGGTATCGCATTACAGGCAAATATTGTAGAGTATAGCCCCTTAGATAAGCCAACTGAATTAGCAACAGTCTGTATCTTGAAAATAGTAAAAATTGTGCTTTAATTTGTCTACTACTACTGCAATTGCTAAAAATTCACTGCAAAATCGAGTCACCCGAGGTGAGCACAGTTGTGCACAGTCCTTTTCTATCCCGATCTATTCGAAACTTCTCTATTTACACCTTCCGAGGAATTCCCTTAGAAACCATCTTTACGACTTCATCCCACCCCGTACAGGCACAATACACTTTTTAGTTTGGCCTAGATGGTTAGCCAAAAAAGATGATCTTCGGTAAACTGTCATCCTTCATCCACCAAACTTTTTTTTAGCCATCCCCACCTTTCTTTAATTTTAGCCCTAGAAAGTGGGATAGAACCACAGTTTCATAAAGCTTGCTGTTTAAGATACAGTCAGTCAGATGGGGACCCAAAAGAATTCGTAGATAATTCCTTTGGAAAATCTCTAACAAATCCTATTCTGTCTTTCGAAGTGCCAGCGTTTCAAAGCCATCGTTCAATACTGTCATCATAGCAGTCAAGCCTAACCTGACCACCTAAAAAAAATAATCATTTGCTAACATTTTCAATTAAGGTACTCAGTGTGTCGTAGTGTCAAAATTGAGCAAACTTTTAGAAAAACCGCTAGTAAACCTTGATTTTTTTATTTTCCAGTCAGAACTCGGCGGATCTTATCTTTAGGAAGGAACTTGTTAATTTCAGTGCCGAAAAAAATTTAAAGGTACCCAAAATAAAGGATGTTGATTGCTAATTTTGGTACTAAGGAAGATAAAAAAAAAAGTAATTTAAATGACAGGACGGTACCTCCATATACATTGGGTTGCAGTGGGATCTTCATTTTTTAAAACCGTTAGACGTATTTTAGTGTTTCTTTTTACGGGCAAACTAGAAAAATTAAGCGACCGTGAAAATACGTAGAAGCTATATCTCTCAATTTCACTTGACATTTTGTCCGTAAAACGTAAAATAAAAATACAGTTTTAAATTAGAAATAAAAAAATAAAACAGAACTGAATAGTTTTTATGGGTGAAAGCTAGGGACATATCTACTTTTTTGTGCTGTTTCTACTTTCCCCAAGAACAACAATTTTAGATCATCAGAATTGAAATTTCGTACTTGACAACATTGTCAATTATTACACACAATATAGTTTTACTGATTTCACTTTATGTCTTTTCTTTAAAATACAACATCCTCCCACACCGTTCGGGGACAGCCTGCTTTCCGTTTAGCCCCAGAGGATTTGCCAACAAGGACTAACTTTGACAATCTGTCATTCTTCATCCACAGAACGTGTCCTAGCAATATCAACGTTACTCTCATTAAAGCCCTAGAAATTGTGATTGACCCAAATTTTTCGCACAGAATACTGTTTATGATATGAACAGTCGGTCAGGTACACAAAGCAATCCACAGGGAATTTTTCTGGAAAACAGTCTAGCAAATCCTTCTCCGTCTTTCGGAGTGCCCACGCTTCAGAACTTAACCACTGTAATCACTGTGGCTTACAACACTAATCGTGGTTCGCATACTGATCTTTCTCTTCTTCCAAACTTTTTTCGACTGTGAACAAACACCCTGGGCATTGGCTATTCTACTTTCAACGTCTTCACTGCACCTACCGTCTTTGCTAATATAAATTACAAAGGTAAGTGAAGCTGTCGACATCAACGATATTTTCGTTCCCAAATATCACTCCTTTACCTTCACTTATTCCTATTCTTCGTAAAATAATCTTCTTAACATAAAAGTCTAACCTATTCCTTCGCCCTAAACTCTCAAAACCTATAATACATTCATTTATTATCCTAACATTTTTATCTAGGATGCTTAAATCAGCATAATCTTAATCTAGGAAAGTTTTACTTTCCCTGTTGATCCCATGTTCTTCCACTGCCTTGGATGTGCTCCTTAGGACGAAGTCCATCAAAATAATTCGTATGAGGACAGAACGTACCCCTGCTTAACTCCTGATTTAATACAAAACCACCTACAAACCTCATTTTTTACCTTCACTATAGCAATGTTATTCTCGTACATAGAACTAATCACTTTGATGCATTTTTCTGGCACACAAAACTTGGATAGGACGTTCGCAAAAGCTCTTCTATCATCTAAATTAACCGCTTACTCATAATCTATAATTGAATTAAAGAAACAATTTTGTTCAGTTAAAATTAAGGAGAAAAATTAAAACTTAAAACAGCCAGAAATTATTACGTATATGAGGGGGTTACTCCTCGGCAACACCTCACTCTTTACGCTAAAGGTTTTTAGTACTTTTTATAAAAAGAAAAGCTTCTTATTGTTCTAATTAAACGAGCATAGTGTTTCAGGAGTTCTTCTTATAAAATTGGGACAGGCGTAAAGAGCAAGGTGTTGTGGAGGAGTAGCCCTTTCATATACGTAATAATTTGTGTTTGTTTTATTTTTAATGTTGTTCCTTATTTTCAGTTGAAAAACTTTTTGTTATTTAATTTCTGATCGTTTTTTTCAATATGCCAGGAAATCTGTCTACTCCTCCGTGGAAAAATCCATCATCCCCAAGGATTTATTGTATAGACAATTCAATCTGGTGAAAATTTACCTTGGACAATTACCCCTAACATCTCTACGCGTAAAATTGATATGATAAAGAGAAAGCAAGATAGAAGAATAATTTCGTATAGCATTTTTGACAAATTCCCCCAGTGTAAAATTTTCCCTGAAAAATTCACCTTCTAGAAACTTCCCTTCCCGTTGAAAACTATCCCAGAGGGGAAAAGCACCAGCATAAAATACCCCCTCCCCGAAGAATGTATGCATACTTCCCAATAACAAATACTATAAAATAAACAATAGGCACATTTTGTAACTTAAAAACCTATACCTAGGGGCTATGGGAGGGTCACGATATCCCCAAAGGCATAGTTAATCGGTGTTCCAACTATGCTGAACAAAATGCCTATCTCAAAATTATGATCGGACGCTTTGGAGAAAGAAGGGGAGTGGGAGGGAGCCTAGTTGCCCTCAAATTTTTTTGTTCACTTAAAAGGGGCATTTTAACTTTTAAATTCCATTCGAATGAGCACTCTCACAATATTCTAGGACCATTGGGCCAATATGATCACCCCAAGGGAAAACAAACAAAAAAACAAAAACAAACAAGTAAACACGCGTCCATGATCTTTCTTCTGGCGTCACATTTTTCAGGTAGGCGCTTGAAACTTCTACTCTAGGATTATCTGATACACTTATTTTGATGGTGTGATTTTCATTAAGGTTCTATGACATTTTGGGGGTGTTTCTCCCTTTTCAAAGATCAGGCAAACTTTCTTAGTCTCGTAACCTTTGATGTGAAAGATTATACTTATTGAAACTTATAAATTATTAACCATCACAAAACCCCGATTCTTTTGGTATATCTATCGGTATCAAAATTCCTTTTTTTTAGAGTTTTGGTTACTATTGAGCCGGGTCACTCGTTACTTACAGTTCTTTACTACGAACTGTTTGAAACTGAGGACTGAAGGGATTTGATGGCTCAGGCACTTCTCAGTTATTAATCTAAGAATGAAAATTTGGTCGATACTTCCTCTCCTCTTCTTTAAACCATGCTGTTCTTCTTTGAAAACTTTATGTACAGCATGTTTAGGTGTAAAAGTAATAAGCATACTAAGAAATTTACTTCTTACAGCAACTTCCTAAGACAGCACAGAGTATCCTAATTAGCTCAAATTGGCTAAAAAAATTATTCTGTTTCTGATAATTCTTGGTAAGTCTGGTAGTTCTTCTCCCAGATTCATTTTTGTGAAAATTGTCAATAATGTTATCTAAAACGATCTGAATTAGCCGTTCAGAGACCCGGACTATTTTGAAAGCTTATTTTGGCTGAAAAACGGTTGGCGAATTGGATTTCCCTATTCACATTTTCCTATCCCACGCCAGAAAAAGCTAGATTTTCTCTTCTTCCTTTGAAGTTTTAGGATAATTTTGCCAAACGAAGACATTTTTAGCTTGATTTATCATTATTTAGCGGATTCTGGTTTCTGATCGCACTTGAATTTTGTGGCGAGGAGACCTTTCCACAAATTCTCAGCTAGGCCGTTGCTTTGAAGAAAAAGCATAAATTGCTACGGAATCGGGCTAAGAATCAATATAAATTAAATATTAACGTAAATTTCGAAGATGGTTGAGAATTTCTGGAAAACTCTTTTGTGGCCTTGTGTATACCATTGAGTAGGTCGGAAAATGATCAAGATAATAGATGTTATTGTTATCTTATGTCTTGAATGGTACTTAAAGGAAAGCTTTTTGATCAAGACTGGATTTGCCGTTGCACATTTGCTCATGGTCGTCATCTCGCAAATGCGGGGGGGGTCTTGTATTTTTTTCAGTCAAAATACAAAAAAAAAGATATTTTTCGATGAAGATGTCAAAAGAACGGTAGATATTTCTCAAAATCCAGATGTGGAGGGTGCAAAAAATCTAGCCCCCTGACGTCCCTTAATCTGTTGCTGTTTAATATCAGGCCTTTTGTTCTTAAATACACTTAGAGGGGAGGAGTGAAGTAGTTTAGGGTTTTAAAACCCTGAAACACATTAGAGAGGCAATAAAAACAGGCTTGTGAAGAGCCAGTAGCCCACTAGTCAATAAAAAGACTTAAAAGGGCTACCGGCTCTACCTCCACTTAGTCACTCAGTTTTTCTTTTCTCGCTGATTTAAATTTTATTTGGTAGGCAGTAGCTGTAAAATGTCATTTCATTTCGTTTTTAAGCAATATCTGAAGTTCAAATATATTACAAAATGAATTTCTTGCAAAATTTCATGAATTTACTGGCTTGAAACGAGCCTTCCCTTCCCCTTTCTACCAATAAGCTTTGCAAATACGATTTTGACTCTGATTTATCAGATAATATTTTTGGAAACCAACGGGATGTTTTGGACTCATACTAGATGCGCTCCAAAAAAAAGTTACTAATAAACTTATCTAAAAAAATTAACTTATTTTTTTAAATATCATAGGATTTTCAAGATTTATGACTTTCTGAGTCATCTATTTTTAATTCTAATGCGACCCGCTTTTTTGTGATCGAAACAATTTTTGTTTTTTTTTATTTAGATTTTGCGACAATTTGGGTGCGTTAAATTTCTCCGTGGAAAGTTAATCTTAGAAAAGGTATTGTCATAGGCTAATTTATTTTCCCTCTTTTAATTAATGCTCTTTAAAAGATATTTGAAGCCTGTCACATTTTAATTGGACAAATTGAAACATTTTTGACAAAAAGCTAAAAAAAATTATTTACCATGTGTGTATTTGTCTTGAGAGAGGATATTTCGTTCTCAGTCCGAACCCCATTTCTTGTTCTATGCGCCAATGTATATTACTATTAACGAAATGAACTGCGTCGTAAATGTTTTTTTTAAGATGACGGAAGTGATCGACAGGACTAACTTCTCAATCAGAGGTCTTGAACACATATCCAATGCATTTCAGGTGTAACAACCAAAGTCTTAGTTAATATTGAAAGCTTTTCTCGTCAAATCCTTTTTCTGTTTGACAAGGAAATGGATTGTAATTTTCCACTTTAAATTCATAGGCAAATTCATTTTAAAGATAAAATATATTTTGTGCCCTAAAATTTTGAAAGAAATGAGACAAAAGAAAATTGAATACATTCCAATTTCGACATCGAGGAATTTTGTAAGAGTTTCGTTTATTTACATACTCCAAACCTGGAAGACAACATCATTAGTCTGTTTAGTTTCTACCGCGGAAACTACTGGAAAAAACATGACAATGCTCTAGATGTCGCTTTTCTTTAATGAGACAAAGACCTTTTCCGTTTAATTAAAATAGAAAATGGATAGAAATTACAGTTAATACTTAATGAATATTAGACAACACGAGCTTGATATTGCTTTCCTATAGTAATTTAATGCCAAGGTAGAAAGTTGTTTATGACAAAATAAATTAATTGCAGTTTGAACTAATATCTTAGCACGAAAAGCTGCCAACGGTGTGGCATAAGCCAAAGTTTCTGACGAAAGGAATTTAGAAAAGACAATAAAAACATAGAAAAAAAATATAGAAATAACAAAAAAAATATAGAAAAAAACGTATAATGTTTTGCGAGAACAAGAGAAAAAGTTTGTCCACAACTATCTCATATAGGTTTGGCTTATGTCGTAAACTCAAATAAAACAGGATTCTGAATGTAATGTATTCATTTCAAGACAAAATAAAACATACTATTAATATATATTGAATTTATAGGATACTTTCTGTTTTCAGAGACATCTACTACAAAATCCTTGAGCGGCATTGGAGACCTACCTGAAGAATCTTTTCCAGATGAAGATGAAAGTTGTAGATATAGCCCAGAGAAAAATTAACCCCAAACCTCTCCATGTCAAGAAAGCGGTGAGTCTGAGAAGTGGTGAATATTAAGTGAAATTGAAAACGGGGAAAAGATCGTACAATGTAAAATAAGTGTCAAATAATTATTTTTGTACCCATAAACTGAATAAACGAATTTTGTAAAGCAAACATTTCGACTCTCTAACCAAAACCTCGTAGCTTGCTGATATAAACTGGAAGGAAAGATAATATATAAATTAATTTCCCTTGACTTTTGCCTTTGCTCTATATCCTTGTGTGTTGAAGGAGTGACTTTTTACCGCAATGAAGAATTCCAAGTAAGAAAAATCCAGTGGGGAAAATACTAAATATCATTATGAATTAAACAAATGGATATGAATAAAATTTGCTTTTACCTAAAAATATTTGAATTAAAATATTAATATTTATCAAATAGTTCGTGGTTACAAACTGTAGTAAGGAGCGACCCTGCCCAATAGTAACCAAAACTCTAAAAAAATGGAATTTTGATACCAATAGCTACATCAAAAGAATCGCATTTTAAAGCTCATTTTAAATATATAAGTTTCATCAAGTTTAGTCCTACTCATCAAAAGTTATGAGTCTGAGAAAATTTGCCTCATTTTAGGAAATAGGGGGAAACAACCCCTAAACGTCATAGAATCTTCACGAAAATCACACCATCAGATCCAGCGTTCAAGCTCCTATCTAAAACAAATGTGGAATTTTGCATTTTTTACCAGAAGGCAGATCACGGATGCGTGCTTATTTGTTTGTTTGTTTTTTTTGTTTGTTTTTTTCCCCAGGGGTGATCGTATCGACCCAGTGGCCCTAGAATCTTTCGAGAGGGCTCATTCTAACAGAAATGAAAAGTTCTAGTGCCCTTTTTAAGTGACCAAAAAAATTAGAGGGTACCTAGGCCCCCTCCGACGTAATTATTTTCCTGAAAGTCACCGGATCAAAATTCTGAGACAGCCATTTTATTCAGCGTAGTCGAAAAACCTTATAACTATGTCTTTGGGGACAACTTGCTCCCCCACAGTCCCCGTGGGAGGGGCTACAAGTTACAAACTTTGACCAGTTCTTACATATAGCATGGTTATTTGGAAGTGTACAGACGTTTTCAGGGGGATTTTTTGGTTGTGGGGGGGGGGGGGGGGTTTGAAAAGAGTGGGATATGTTAGGGAAACTTTCCATGGAGGAATTTATCATGGGGGAAGAAAATGTCCATGAAGGGAGCGCAGGATTTTCTAGCATTATTAAAAAGAACAATGAAAAAATAAATATGAAAAGGTTTTTTCCACTGAAAGTAAGAAGCAGAATTAAAACCACTTAAAACGAACAGAAATCATTACGCATATGATGGACTCACCTCCTCCCAATACCTCGCTCTTTACGCTAAAGTATTGTTAGTAATTTCAACTATTTATTCTACGCCTTTTGTGATTCAGGGGTCATTCTTAAGAAATTGTGACAAAATTTAAGCTTTAGTGTAAAGAGCGAGGTACGGACGAGGAGGTGAACCCCCTCATATACGTAATAAAAAAATGAGAATACAGAAGTTCGTTACATAAGCTAATTTATAAGTTACGTATATCTTTTACTAATAAAAACATTCGCAAAATATTGAAAGTTCTAGTTGCCTTTTTAAGTAACCAAAAAACTGGAGGGCAACTAAGCCTCCTCCCCCGCTCCTTTTTTCTCAAAATCATTTGATCAAAACTATGAGAAAGCCATTCAGCCAAAAAATTAAATATGCAAATTTCTTTTTAATTATTCGTCTGCGGAGAGCCAAAATCAAAACATGCATTGATTCAAAAACGTTCAGAAATTAAATAAAAAAACAAGTTTTTTTAACGGAAAGTAAGGAGCGATATTAAAACTTAAAAATAACAGAAATTACTTCGTATGTGAAAGGGGCTGCTTCCTCATCAACGCCCCGCTCTTTACGCTATAGTTTTTTACTGTTTTAAAAAGTAGAGTTAAGAGAAAGATTAAAACTTTAACGTAAAGAGCGGGGCGTTGATGAGGAAGCAGCCCCTCATGTCTTCCTATTTTCCTTTCGCAGCCTTCCTATTTCTTCGGGTTGGTCTTGATTTTTAGACGTCAGCCTTTTGAGATTTGTTCGGTTGGTCTTGATTTTTATGAATTTATTGGGGTTTCTAGGGTCTGGTCGTGACTTGTATGTATTGGTCTTGATTTTCTGTCGTTTACCATGATTTCTAAAGTATTGTCTTGGTTCCTACGGATTTGTCTGGATTTGTATGCACTGGTCATAAATTCTACCGATTTTTCTGGATTTCTACATGATGATATCCTGATTTTTGCGAGTTCGTCTGGATTTCTAAGCATTGGTTATGATTTCTAAGGGGTTGCTCTAGGTTTCTACATATTGACCTCATGATTTTTTTGGATTGGTCTTTATTTTTAGAGGCTGGCCTCTTGATCCCTTGATCTCTGGTCTTGATCTTGGTCTTGATTTCTGGAGATTGGCCTTAATTTCTTCAATTTACTCTTCAGTTTAGATTTACATGAATTCGTTTGGATTTCTAGCGGTTGCTAATGCCTTGTATGTGGGCGATTGGTGCACTGGATTTAGGATCCTTTGTCCAAGAGGGTAAGGGTTTTAATTCTAGCGTTACAAATTATTCTGTTTGGAGCGAGAATCAGTCGCATGACTCTATAAGCTCAGCCAGAGTCCCCCCAGCTCTAAATTGGTACCTGGAGAAATCTTAGGGAAGGTAAACAGGAAGGATGTGTGAAAGCACAGGAAGGTTGCCCCCCCCCACATTGAATTTCATGGCTGAAGGGCCAAGAAACAGAGATTAGCACCACCGGTAGAGACGGTAAATTCCAATGTCGTATTCTTTACTTCTTCACCTTTCACATGTTGCCCTTCATGTTGCCCTTCATGTTGCCCAAACAGAGATTAGCACCACCGGTAAAGACGGTAAATTCCAATATCGTATTCTTTACTTCTTCACCTTTCACATGTTGCCCTGGATTTCTTTGGAATGGTCATGATTTTCGAAGGTTCACCATGATTCTAGAGTTTGGTTCTGGTTTATACGGCTTAGTCTGGATTTCTATGCACTGGTCATGATATCTAAGATATGTTCTGGATTTCTACATGCTGGTCGGTTGATTTTTGCGTGTTCGTATGGATTTCTAAGCATAGGTTATGATTTCTGTGGGGTTGTTCTATGTTTCTACATATTGATCTCTTAATTTCTTTGGATTGGTTGTGATTTTTAGAGGTTTTCTTTGATTTCTTTGGATTGTTCTTGATTTTTAGAGGTTGACGATGATTTTCAAGAGCTTGGTCTTGGTTTATACGGCTTGGTCTGGATTTCTGAGGATTGTTATAGATTTCTAAATGTTGATTTCTTGATTTTTACGGCTCGGTCTTCATGTCTATGGTTTGGTCCTGATTTCTATGGTCTGGAATCAATTTTTAAGCATTAGTCTTGATTTTTCTGGACTTCTAAATATTGGTCTCTTGTTTTTTGTGAGTTTGTTTTTATTTCTATGAGTTGGTCATGATTTCTCTGGGGTTGCTATATATTTCCATATATTGATCACTTCGGTTTATTCTTGATTTTTAGAGATTGGCCTTGATTTCTTCAGTTTGGCCTTACTTTTATGAATTCCTTTGGATTTCTTAGGGTCTGGTAGTGACTTATATGTATTGGTCTTAATTTTTTTATGCTGCCCTTAGTTTCTTTGGATTGGTTTTAAGTTTTAGAGGTCGGGCATTATTTCTAGAGTTTGGTCTTGGTTTTTACGGTTTGGTCTGGATTTCTATGCACTGGTCACAATTTCTGAGAATTGATCTAAATTTCTAAATGTTGATCTCTTGATTTTTACGGCTTGGTCTTCATTTTATAGTTTATTCTTGATTTCTATGGTTTGGTCTCGAACTCTATGCATTAGCCTCGATCTCTACAGTTTGGTCTTAATTTCTAGAGTTTGGTCTTGATTTTTATCTATATTTCTACATATCGGTCACTTGATTTCTTCGGTTTGTTCCTGATTTTTAGAGCTTGGCCATGATTTCTTAGGTTTGGTCTTGATATTTATGAATTCATCTAGATTTGTAGGGTTTGGTCGTGATTTCTACGTATTGATCTTAATTTTTAGATGTTGCCCTTCATTTCTTCATGTTATGGGATTAGGGAAAAGGCTTATCCAAGAAAAAAAAAACATTTTAAATTTTATGCCCTTTTCAAACAGTTCGTGTTAACGAACTGTAGTAAGGAGCAACCCTGCTCAACTCAAAAAAATGGAATTTTGATACCAAGAGTTACATCAAAAGAATTACATTTTAATATTGATTTAAAATATATAAGTTTCATCAATATTAGTCTTACCCATCAAAATTTACGAGCCTGAGAAAATTTGCCTCATTTTAGAAAATAGGAGGAAACACCCCTTAAAAGTCATACGATCTTAACGAAAATCACACCATCAGATTCAGCGTATTAGAGAATTCTATTGTAGAATCCTATCTACAAAAGTGTGAAATTTTGCAGTTTTTGCCAAAAGACAGATCACGGATGCGTATTCATTTGTTGTTTTTTTTTTCCCAAGGGTGATCGTATCGACTCAGTGGTCCTAGAATATCGCGAGAGGGCTCATTCTAACGGAAATTAAGAGTTCTAAGGCCCTTTTTAAGTGACCGAAAAATTGGAGGGCACCTAGGCCCCCTCCCACGCTAATTTTTTCCCCAAAGTCACAAGATCACAATTTTAAGATAGCCATTTTATTCACCAGAGTCGAAAAACCTGATAACAATGTCTTTGGAGACGACATACTCCCCCACAGTCCCCGTGGGAGGGGCTGCTAGTTAAAAACTTTGACTTGTGTTTATATGTAGCAATGGCTATTAGGAAGTGTACAGGTACAGACGTTTTAACGGGGATGTTTTTGGTTCAGGTAGGGGGGAAAAGTTTAAGGGGGGTACGTGGGAGGATCTTTCCATGGAGAAATTTGTCATGGAGGAAGAGAATGTCAATGCAGGGGGAGCAGGATTTTCTAGCATTATTTAAAAAAAACAATGAAAAAATAAACATGAGAAGTTTTTTCAACTGAAAGTAAGGAGCACCATTAAAACTTAAAACGAACAGAAATTATTACGCATATGAGGGGTTTACTTCCTCGTAATATCACACTGTATACGCTAAAGTATTTTTAGTAATTTCAACTATTTATTCTATGGCCTTTGTAATTCAGGGGTCATTCTTAAGGAATTGGGACAAAATTTAAGCTTTTGGGTAAAGAGCGAGGTATTGACGAAGGGGTGAACTCTCTCATATACGTAATAAAGAAAACACGAATGTGGAAGTTCGTTACGCAGGTTAATTCGTAAGTTATGTATATTTTTTACTAATGAAAACGTTCGTAAGAAATGAAAAGTTTTAGTTGCCTTTTTAGGCAATCAAAAAATTGGAGGGCAACTAGGCCTACTCCCTCACTCCTTTTTTTCTCAAAATCTTCCAATTAAAACTATGAGAAAACCATTTAGCCAAAAAAAAATGAATATGCAAATTTTGTTTTAATTATTTATGTGCGGAGAGCCAAGATCAAAACATTCATTAATTCGAAAACGTCCAGAAATTAAATAAGAAAACAAGTTTTTTTTAACTAAAAGTAAGGAGCGACATTAAAACTTAAAACGAACAGAAATTACTCCGTATATGAAAAGGGCTTTTCCTCCTCAATGCCCGCTCTTTACGTAAAGTTTTTTACTATTTTAAAAAGTAGAGTTAAGAGAAAGAGTCAAACTTTAGCGTAAAGGACGGGGCATTGAGGAGGAAAAGCCCTTTTCATATACGGAGTAATTTCTGTTCGTTCTAAGCTTTAGTGTAGCTCCTTACTTTTAGTTAAAAAAACTTTTTTTCATTTAATTAAGAATGAACGGAATTTTTTTATAAAATGACTGGAAATAAGGGACAATGCCAAGTAAAATCATAATCTAACAATGAAATGGCAAGTTTCCACAGTTCAAATAAAAAAAAATGGTCAATTTTACTTTGTAAACTTATTTTTGCGGAAAAAAGGTTGAAAACGCTTTAAGTTTCATATTTCAGGCCTGAGGGTGCCACTAAGCAGGCAAATTGTACCACATTGGCGTCAACTGCGACGAGTCATCAGAAGAAACATTAATGGGTATTTTTTTCATTAAGTTTAAAAGATCGAAGTGTAAACGAATATTTTCGTCCGAAAATACCTCAAAAATGCATTACGGGTCATAATGTAGGTCAGAGGGTCCCGGTGCCATCCCTTGAGGGTCACAGTGTGGGGATTAGACTAAAATGTAAAACGATTGATCTTTTATGACATAAAATAGTAGTAAATGCCCCTCTGCGGCGTTTTGTCAAGATAGGATGGCTTAAAATCTCCATTTTGAAACTTTAGTTGCTATAGAATTTACTAGCCTTAGCTTGCCCTATTTTTCCACTTAGAGTCAACAATAGGCTTCAGGAAGGCGTCTGAGGGTACCTTCAACATGCAATTTTTTCTATTTTACCCCGACCCAAGAAAAAATGCTCTAGCTGCCCATCTTCCAAAGGGTAAGATCTATCCGTAGATTCAGATATATTACACTAAACTAAGGTTCTAGTTGATTTTAGCCCTTGAAGAGGGTACTAGAACAATATGATAAGGCTAAAGAATTGATAATAAAACAAATAATGCATGTAAATGACATCGCTCTTTGATACGTTAAGACTGTTTTGTTTTTTTTTTTTGTTTTTTTTAATTAAGATAAAAAAACCGATCAATAGAAACTCAGGAAAAAACAAGGGCCAACTCTAGTATGATACTTTTATAGAAAAAGTTTTATGTCTAAGCCCCTTTCCATCACTATACAAATGGGTATTAAGGGCCTTAATTTCAGTGTAAAAACATTTTGAAGATCAGATATGATCGATTGGTATTTTTTCGTCTTAACATTTTTGGTGAAAAATGTTACTTCAAACGCAGCTTGTTTTGATGCTCTATCGAACCATTATGAGCAAAAAAGGGTTAATTAGAAAACTAAATAAAGAGGAATTTAATGTTAATGAAGGGAAGCATTGTTGGATATTGAAATGAAGCTGCCCCCTCAATAGAAATAATAACTTATACCGTCTTGCGCCCTTTCTAAATTTTAATTTTTAGTAAATGCTAACTTAATTGGCATAAGCTGATATTCAGTTAAATTAAAACATATTTCATCGGACGAATATATATATATATATATATATATATATATATATATATATATATATATATATATATATATATATATATATATATATATATATATATATATATATATATAGATATAGATATATATATATATATATATCTATAAATATATATATATATATATATATATATACATATATATATATGTATATATATATATATATATATATATATATATATATATATATATATATATATATATATATATATATATATATATATATATATATATTAAAGTGAACCTAGCCAAGTGGTTGGAGCGGTAGATTTGAAATTCTTAGAAACGGTTGTTCAAGTCATAGTGTCGCAAAATATTTTATTTGGAATGGGGACCGATGGTGTGACTCTGTAAGCTCAGTCAAAGTCGACCCATCTCTAAATGGGTATCTGGAGAAATCTGGGGGAAAGACACAGGAAGTTTCGGATGATTTGCCACCAACCCACAAATTGCACTCCCGGCCGAAGGCAGAAATCAGAATATCGGTATCTGTACTACCCAGACCATTGGTCCTCATTCAAAAAAAAATAAGTTTTTTCCTTTAAATGCATCTGGATTCTGGTTTGTTCGAATTGGTGACGGTTTCTTCTTATATTATTGGTAATATTATAATGTTATAATAATGGTAATATATATATAATATTGGTAATATTATCCTTAGTCCACGTATACTACGCTTTATGGAAAGCCTCAGCGATTTTGTAGATTTTTTTCCAGCATTTTTGCAGAGAGACGCAATTCCGTGTTTATTATAATTTTCCTACGCAAGCGAGTAAACGTCCTTAGGAATCAAGTGAATTGATAATACCTAGATATAAATAGCTTTAGAAAAATTAATTATTTCTTTAGGGTTCCGTTTGATTTTGCATATTAATTTATAGCAATAGTAAAAGTTAAATACCAGAAAAATTTTAAAGCTCGTATTGTACAAAATAAAGTAAAGGTAGTAACGATTTTTCCGTATCATTCCTACGATTTTCGAAGTATTTTGTGCGTCTTTTCTTCGAATTGGATACATAGTGGAAATTAAGGGTTATCTCTTGGCTCCTTTTGGTTGGCATTTATTTTGAAAAAAAAAAACGCTCAAAAATACGCAAGAAATCGCAGGTATCAAACATTTCGTGGTAACGAACTGTAGTAAGGAGTGACCCGGCTCAATAGAAACCAATACTCTAAAAAACGGAATTCTGATACCAATAGTTACATCAAAAGAATTGCATTTTAAGGCTGATTTTAAATGTATAAGTTTCATCAAATTTATTCTTACCCATCAAAAGTTACGAGGCTGAGAAAATTTGCCTTATTTTAGAAAATAGAGGAAAACACCCCCTAAAAGTCATAGAATATTAACGAAAAACACACCATTTGATTCAGTGTATTAGAGAATCCTACTGTAGAAGTTTCAAGCTCCTTTATACAAAAATGTGGAATTTTGTATTTTTTGCTAGAAGACAGATCACGGATGCGTGTTTATTTGTTCGTTTGTTTTTGTTTTGTTTTTTTCCAGGGATGATCGTATCGACCCAGTGGTCCTAGAATGTCGCATACGGAAATTGAAAGTTCCAGTGCCCTTTTTAAGTGATCAAAAAATTGGAGGGCACCTAGGCCCCCTCCCACGCAAATTTTTTCCCCAAAGTCAACAGATCACAATTTTGAGATAACCATTGTCTTCAGAGTAGCTGAATACCTAATAACTATGTCTTTGGGGACGACTTCAATCCCCAAAGTCCCCAGGGGAGGGGCAGCAAGTTACAAACTTTGACCATTGTTTACATAAAGTAATGGTTATTATGAAGTGTACAGACGTCTTCAGGGGGATTTTTTCGCGTTAAAGGGGGTCGAGGGGAGGGGGTTACGTGGGAGGATCTTTCCATGGAGGAATTTATCATGAGGGAAGAAAATTTCCATGAAGTATTCTCTAGGACTATTAAAAAAAACAATGAGAAAATAACTAAAAAAAAGTTTCTTCAGGTGGAAGTAAGGAGCAGCATTAGAACCTAAGACAAACAGAAATTATTACGTATATAAGATGCTTCGTCTCCTCCACAATACCTCAATCTTTACGCTAAGGTATTTTTAGTAATTTCAACTATTTATTCTACGGCCTTTGTGATTCAGGGGTCATTCTTACAGAATTGGGACTAAATAAAAGCTTTAGTGTAAAGAGCGAGGTATTGACGAAGGGGTGAACTCCCTCATACGTAAAATATATGTAGTAAAAATATAAAAATATAGAATTTCGTTACGTAAGTTAATTCGTAAATTATGTATATTTATTACTAATAAAAACGTTCGTAACAAAATAAAAAATTCTAGTTGTATTTTTAAGTTACCAAAAATTGGAGTGCAACTAGGCCTCCTCCCCCACCCCTTTTTATCAAAATCGTCTGACCAAAACTGTGAGAAAGTCATTTAGCCAAAAAAAATTAATATGCAAATTTCGATTCAAGTATTTATGTGCGGTGAGCCAAAATCAAAACATGCATTAATTAAAAAACGTTCGGAAATTAAATTAATAAAAAATTTAACTGCAAGTAAGGAGCGACGTTAAAACTGTTCATCTGCGGAGAGCCAAAATCAAAACATGTATTGATTCAAAAACGTTCAGAAATTAAATAAAAAAAAACAAGTTTTTTTTGAACGGAAAGTAAGGAGCGACATGAAAACTTAAAGCGAACAGAAATTATTCCATATATGAAAGGGATTGTCCCCTCCTCAGCGCCTCGCTCTTTATGCTAAAGTTTTTTATTGTTTTAAAAAGTACAGTTGTGAGAAATTGTCAAACTTTAGCGTAAAGAGCGAGGTGTTGAGGAGGGGATAACCCCTTTCATATACGGAATAGTTTCTGTTCGTTTTAATTTTTAATGTCGCTCCTTACTTGCAGTTAAAAAACTTTTTTGTTTTTTTAACTTAATTCTTGTACATAGGACTAATCACTTTAATGAATTTGTCTGGTAGACCGTACAAGGATAAAACAATTTCTAAAGCTCTTCATCGATCTTAAGAGCATCAAACACTTAATCAATATAAGAGTAGGATTTAATTTTTTTTTATTTCAGAATTAACGACGCTTCTTGACTACTAAGGTCCCTGCTTCGGCCCTGCAGTGCATTCCTGCAGCGTGATCCGATCTCTGGGTCCCGTATTACCAAGCTAAGGTCAAATCCACTGCGCCACCACAGGACAGTAGGATTTAATCGACATATCCTCCCCCTTTCTTAAAACCCCGCTGAAATTCTCTTTGAACTTTATGTACATCATCTGTAGGTCTATAAATAAGCATCATAAAAATAATTTTGCTTCTTACAGAAACAAGGCTAATGCCTGTAATAACCATATTTACTCTCATTACTTTTCTTATCGAGGTGATAAGTTTAGGTTTTTCTAAAATCACCAGGTATTTCCCTGTTTTAAAAAACTATATTCGTAATCTTCATTAAATTATCAATAGCCATCTTTCAGCAACACATTCACTACACTATCAGCACCTGGGACCTTATTATTTTTTAATCCTTTTAGTTCTCTCTCTCTCTCATTCTCCTTCGAAAAATATATGTTGCTATCATTGGTGTTATTAGCTAGGCCATGGCTTCATAAACTATGGGTCGCGACCCCATTTGGGGTCGCGTAGCAAAGTTATGGGGTTGCGAGTGATAAAAATACAATTTAACAAAAAATATTTTCTAACTTGTAAAATTATTGTTATGAAGAAAAGTAACAATCATCATAGATTAATATATCATAAAATTTTCTGGTTCGGAAAGACTGTTTATACCAGCATTTCTATTCCGATCATTATAATAACCTGTATAAATTTACTATGAATCAGAAGATGTAAAAAAATGTAGATTTATTTTTGTCAATCTCTTAAAACCGAAATAATCCTGATAAATATTATCAACAAAATTTCTCAGTGTTACTTCGAAGAAACTATATAAACATGTCGTGTTATTTTCATTTAGCCATTGTATGATTGTGAACAAAGTGCATATTATTCCGAATTAGTCAGTTTAACCCTTTCGCGACCGACGGAACTTTACAGTCCCGGCATGTAAAAATCCTTTGGGTGCTTCTTAATTGATTGATAGCACCAAAATTGAACGATGTGCTTCAGGTTGCTGTTAAGGTCATAAATTTTATTAAGAGCCATGCCCTTAACAGTCCCTTATTTTCAAATCTCTGTAAGGATACAGATTCCAACTACACAACTTTGTTATTACATGCAAAAGTAAGATGGAACGTCAAGAGGTCAAAGTTTAAAAAAGTTATCAAACAGTTCGTGGTAACGAAGTGACCTGGCTCAATAGTAAACGAAACTCTAAAAAACGGAATTTCGATGCTAAAATATACATCAAAAGAATCAGATTTTCCTGCTGATTTTAAATATATAAGTTTCATCAAATTTAGTCTTTGTCATCAAAAGTTACGAGCCTGAAAAAATTTACCTTATTTTAGAAAATAGGGGAAAACACCCCCTAAAAGTCGTAGGATCTTAACGAAAATGACAACATTAGATTCAGCGTACCAGAGAACCCTACTGTAGAAGTTTCAAGCTCCTATCTACAAAAATGTGGAATTTCGTATTTTTTGCCAGAAGACAAATCACGGGTGCGTGTTTATTTGTTTGTTTTTTTTTTTGTTTTTTTTTCCCAGGGGTCATCGTATCGACCAAGTGGTCCTAGAATGTCACAAGAGGGCTCATTCCAACGAAAATGAAAAGTTCTAGTGCCCTTTTTAAGTGACCAAAAAAATTGGAGGGCACCTAGGCCCCCTCCCACGCTCATTTTTCTCCAAAGTCAACAGATCAAAACTTTGAGATAGCCATTTTGTTCCGCATAGTCAGAAATCATAATAACTATGTCTCTGGGAATGACTTACTCCCCACAGTCCCTGGAGGAGGGGCTGCAAGTTACAAACTTCGACCAGTGTTTACATACTATGTAAACACTAATAACATAATAATGGTTATTGGGAAGTGTACAGTCGTTTTCAGGGGATTTTTTTGGTTTTGGGGGTGGGGTTGAGGGGAGGGGCTATGTGGGAGGATCTTTCCTTGGAGAAATATGTCATGGGGGAACAGAAATTCAATGAAAAGGGCGCAGGATTTTCTAAAATTACTAAAAAAACAATGAAAAAATAAACATGGAAAAGGTTTTTCAATTCAAAGTAAAGAGTAGCATTGAAACTTAAAACGAGCAGAGATTATAACGAAACTAAAAATACTTTAGCATAAAGAGCGAGGTATTTAGGAGGAGATAAATACCTTACCTGTGGAGGGGATTATCCCCTCCACAATCCCTCGCTCTTTACGCTAAAGTTTGACTCTTTGCCACAATTCTGCTTTTTAAAAATATTAAAAGCTTTAGCGTAAAGAGCGAGGGATTGCGGAGGGGACAACCCATTTCATATACGGAGTAATTTCTGTTCGTTTTAAGTTTTAATGTCGCTCATTACTTTCAGTTAAAAAAACTAGTTTTTTTGTGTAATTTTTATTAAAGGACGAGATCGAAATATTTTTAACTGAACGAAAATGTGAAATTGGTGTTTTTTATTCAAAATGACTTGTGGCTATCCATGCTGTGTTATTTGTCAGATATTTTTGTGAAGTTAGACGACCTTAAATTGTCTCTTCAATAAAAAATTGCGATATATTTACTTCAAACGATAAAATTGAAAGTTTTATTAAGAAGATCAGCATTTGGAAAAGTAGGGTAAAAAAAATTCGTTCAAAATGTTTTCCAGTGTCGACAATTTTGGAATTGAGAAAATTCATTGTTTGCTGAGCTTTTGTGTGACTCAAACTTAAAACTACAATTCCAAAAAAAAGCCATTGACTGAATTCTGGATTGGAACTAGAACTGAATTTTCCGCAATCACCGATATGGCGTTAAATGTTCTTCTGCTATTCAACACCACATATTTATGTGAAGTTACTTTCTCAGCTTTAACACACGTTAAATCCCAATGTCATTCAGCGATAAAAAAAAAAATGTTGAAGAGGTCTTACGTCCAGCAGTTTCAAACATTACACCAAGGTTTGATTTGTTATGCAATAAAAAACAGGCACATCCATCTCATTAAATTTTTAACTTAAACTTTGATTTAATATTTACCACGCAACTACTTGGATATATTTGAGAGAATTAAGACGGTCAGAATCCACTTTTGTTTTTGAAACTATAATAAAAACATTTCTACAACATTTTGTGCAAATTTCAATTTTAGATTGTTATATGTTTCAAAACGAATTCTAAATTTATATATTTTCATATGCATATGTATATTGTTACCTAATAAATATATCATCAAAAAATATTAATTTATTTTTCTTTTATACTTGTTGGGGTCGTTATGAAACTCGCAATCATAAATGGGGTCGGGAATTACAAAAGTTGAAGAAGCCCTGAGCTAAGCTAAACGTTATGAGGGTTACGTTAAAATAACTTGTTAGAAATGTAAACAATGTTTTTTTTTTTCATGAAAATTAAATATGGCCAAGATACCATACCTTTGGGTACAAAACTAACACTTAGACTGATTAGACTGATCGTGTCGGGGGGAGGGGGCTACGTGCGAGAATCTTTCAATGGTGGAATTTATCATGAGGGAAGAAAATTTCCATGAAGGGGGCGCAGGATGTTCTAGTATTATTTTAAAAAACAATGATAAAATAAATAAAAAAAATTCCAACTGGAACTAATGGCCAGTATTAAAACTTAAAACGAACAGAAAATATTACGTATATAGAGGTTCGTCTCCACCACAATATCTTGCTCTTTACGCTACAGTATTTTTAGTAATTTTAACTATTTATTCTATGGTGTTTGTGATTCAGGGGGTCATTTTTAAAGAATTGGGACAAAATTGAAGCTCTAGTATAAAGAGAGAGGTATTGATGAGGGGGTGAACCCATTCATATACGTAATAAAAATACACAAATATAGAAGTTCATTAAGTAAGTTAATTCGTAAGTTACGTATACTTATTACTAACAAAAACGTTCGTAAAAAAAAAAAAATTCTAGTTGTAATTTTAAGTAAACAAAAATTGGATGGCAAGTAGGCCTCCTCCCCCACCCCTTTGTCTTATCAAAATCATCCGATCAAAACTATGAGAAAGGTATTTAGCAAAAAAAAAAATTAATATGCAAACTTCGTTTTAATTATTCATGTGCGGTGGGCCAAATTTAAAACATGCATTAATTCAATAACGTTCAGAAATTAAATATAAAAACAAGTTTTTTTTAACTGCAAGTAAGGAGCGACATTATAACTTAAAACGAACAGAAATAGTTCCGTATATGAAAGGGGTTGTCCCCTCCTCAACACCTCGCTCTTTACGCTAAAGTTTTTTACTGTTTTAAAAAGTAGAGTTGTGCCAAAAAGTCAAACTTTAGTGTAAAAAGCGAGGCGCTGAGGAGGGGACAACCCGTTTCATATACGGAATAATTTTTGTTCGTTTTAAGTTTTAAGGTCGCTCCTTACTTGCAGTTAAAAAAAAACTTTTTTTTTATTTAATGAGGTGGAAAATTCGGAACTACCTTTATGATATCAGAGGGAAAATGAGTATATATCCTCTTGCAACTGTTAAATTATTTCATCCAAAAATAAATAAAGGAATGATAATTTGCAGAATAAAGCTTATAAACTATTGAAGGGTTTTTTCCAAAACGCAGCATGTGGGTTCTGAGCGTTATCCACATAAATATGTCACCATTATCTCACTTTCAAAACTCTGTTTATATCATTACCCGAGATGAATGTGCCTTAAGGATTAAGTTAAGGCTCAAATACGTATTGTAGAAGTCGGTCAGCCAAAACAACTCATTTTAAACAGATGGTCAAATTGTTTTCTTTTTTTTTGCAAATTGCTAAATAATCATTTGAATGTTTTCAAATTCCTTGGATTATGAATCAACAGATGGGGGCTTAGTGCCAAAATCTGTTCAGTTCTCTTCGTTTCGTAGTGGAATGGACATTAAAACTGTTTCAGTAAGTAATTTAAAAGTGTTACTGAGTTTTTCTAATGGAAAAAAAAAACAAATACAATTAGTAACAAATGCCTTGAAATACATCGAACCTGCTATTAAAAAAAAATATATAACCTCGGTTTAGTATAGAGTAAGGTTAAACCTCTCTAAAATTACAAATTCTTATGTAAAAATGTTGCCGCTTTACTGTCAATTTATAGGTTAGATCAGTGGGCCTCAAACTGTGGTACGCGACCGCCCAACAAAAAATAAAATAACCCTCTAACTTTTAGGACTGGCATTTTATTTATGTTTTAGATATAGTTTACTTCGTGCCGGTAACTGAAAAGGGGTACCTAAGATGTTGTGTGGGTAAAAAAGGGTATAGTGTCTAAATAAGTTTGAGAACCATTGGGTTAGGTCGTAGTTGTATCCGGGGCCGAACTATGAAGAAGAGGGGCTGTCAGTGTACTTGGGAGGGAGAATGGAGATGACGTGGCAGAAAATTACTAAGAGCCCACTCTGTTCATAAAGTAGGTAAGTCTATAATATTTTAAATAGATGAATCCCAAATATGTGAAAATAGCTGAATACTTGAGGTTATAGGTAATGAGGAAATGAGGTGGTAGGAAAATTATTCTATCGAAGAAGGATTCTAGCCATCAGGAACCAGAATCATCTATAATACTATGGGCAGGGCATTTCAAAGAGGGGAGGGGGGTGACCGGTACAAGCTGCCTTGGGCACTAATGATCTCGATTTATGTTTCCCTTTAAATGATTTTTGGCAAAAGGGGTTTCGGTACTTGTGTATTATTTAGAACACACTCAATTTTATATTTATAGGTGGTTAGGTTAGGCTAAGTTAGGTATTTGATATAATGCAACCCCCCCCCCATTAATGTGCAAATTTATAGTCCAGACTTTTGATAAAGCTGATGAAATAGACGCAAATTGACTTTTTTCAAATATGGCCTATTGTTACACTTCCAAAAATGTTCCTTCTCGTAAGAGTATAAAGTCATGTTGTACCCATTGACGCACTGTTTTGTGGTGGACAACAACCCCTTATCCTGGAAAAATATAATTGCCTCTTTTTCAGTCTTCGGCAAATCCCAAATCTTCATTTCAAAATCCATATTCAGACAATATCTTCTATCACTATGCATAGGAAACTAAATTGAGTTTTGTCTTTGTGGCTATGAAACCGGATTTTCTCAGCAAAATTCTCGAGTGTGTTCTGAATTGAATGAAATCAATAACAAGTGCCAAATATTTCATTAAAATTTACCTGCATCGTAGTTTGTTTCACGAAAGAAACCTAACTTCACTTATTGAATGTGTTCTGAATAATACATAAGTACCGGGGTTTCTCTACTTTAAAAATATATAACAAAACAAAGGAAAAACAGGAAAGTCTTATTATTTTCTTATTATACCACCTTCAATTGATTATTGCAGTCTTCAATTTAGTGCAGTCTTCAATTTTTAAGTTTCAATTTAGTGCAGTCTTCAATATTCAATTTAGTGCAGTCAATCAAATTTTTAGTGCAGTCTTCAATTTAAAATTTCAGTCAAGTATTAAACAATAGTTCATGGTTTACCTAAACTATTCTGAATTTTCACATTTTCTTACTTTTTGTCTCAAAGGACTACTGTAAAAAAATAAATAGTTTTTCAGTTTGTCGTAAAATTTTTAAAAACAAAACATGTCGAAGATGACTGAAAGAAGGCCAGTGGTGGCGCAGTGGATTTGACCTTAGCTTGGTAATACGGGACCCAGAGATCGAATCACGCTGCAGGAATGCACTGCAGGGCCGACGCACGGCCTTAGTAGTCAAGAAGCGTCGTTAGTTCTTAAATAAAAATAATAAAAGACTGAAAGAAGGTGAAACTTGGAACTTCTTTTTGCCAGTTACAAATCTTTGTTGTCAAAGAGCTTTTACAACAACATTAAATGGAGTTTGAGTAACAACACCGAGCAGGAATTTTGTCACTTTTTTGTCACTTTTGGTCACTTTTTCTTTGTCACTTTGTCACATTGGTTTTGTCACTTTTTTAAATTGTGACATCCTGTTTTTGCAACATTTTTAAGTATACAAAAAAAGTTTAGTGAAACGCTTAGTGAAAGCCAGACTTCAATTTCCCCAAATATATTTATGACTAGCTGTTGGGGTGGCGCTTCGCGCCCCCCTAAGCCCCCCCCCCCCGCGCGTAAGTCGTCACGCGCCATATTAGTTACGCGCCATCGTAGTTGTGTCCCTGTGTCCCACCTGTGAATATAGATATATATATATATATATATATATATATATATATATATATATATATATATATATATATATATATATATATATATATATATATATATATATATATATATATATATATATATATATGTTTTTGACTACGTAAAACTTGCGAATATACAACATTCTTCGCTGTCCCATTGTCTGTGCATATAAATAGATTGTCAGGTTCACCGACTCTTGAACATGCAATATATAATTGTACATGGGAAATACAATCCGTATTTAGATCTATACCTCATTATTCTAATGATTGCCCTTGAGCTTTGTTGATGGTGATTGCTAATCGAATATTCCCTGTGTCCCCGTCGTCATTTATATATCCCCCTGTGCCCCCTGGCGTCCCCGTTGTAGTTGTGTCCCTGTGTCCCGGTCGTCATTTATATTCCCTGTGTCCCGGTCGTCATTTGTGTCCCGGTGTCCCAGTCTGTAATTTTTCTTTGAGTGTCCCGGTCGTCATTTATATTCCCTGTGTCTCGGTCTGTAATTTCTCTTTGAGTGTCCCGGTCGTCATTTATATTCCCTCTGTCCCGGTCGTCATTTGTGTCTGTAATGTCATCTTATAATGACGTCATATACAAAGCCTTATGTACTTATCTATTTTTTTTTAATGTGTTTGTGCTGTTGCATTGATGATTTCTCTTTTCGTTATATGTTTATAACTAAGTAAAACTGAATATACAACATTCTTCGCTGTCCCATTGTCTGTGCATATAAATAGATTGTCAGGTTTACCGACTCTTGCACATGCAACATATAATTGTCCATGGGAAAAACAATCCGTATTCAGATCTATACCTCATTATTCTAATGATTGCCCTTGAGCTTTGTTGATGGTGATTGCTAATCAAACATTCCCTGTGTCCCGGTCGTCATTTATATATCCCCCCTGTGCCCCCAATGTCAGTCAGAACACAAACAAACAACTTATATATATATATATATATATATATATATATATATATATATATATATATATATATATATATATATATATATATATGTTGTTTGTCTGTGTGTCTGTCTACTGACGTCATGTTTGTCGACTGACGAAATTACAGACCGGGACATCGGGACACAAATGACGACCGGGACACCGGGACATCTATCTATATATATAAAAATATCTATATATAAAAATAAGTTGTCTGTGTTTGTGGGTGTCGAGTAACGTCATGTTTGTGTGTCGACTGACGTCATGTTTGTCGACTGACGTTGTTTTAAAGATTGAGCTGTATGCGTCATGAAGTTGTTTGTCGACTGACGTCATGTTTGTCAACTGATGAAATTACATACCGGGACACCGGGACACAAATGACGAGCGGGACACAGGGAATATAAATGACGACCGGGAACCTCAAAGAGAAATTACAGACTGGGACACCCGGACGCAAATCACGACCGGGACACAGGGAATATAAATGACGACCGGGACACAGGGACACAACTACAACGGGGACACTGGGGGCACAGGCGGGATATATAAATGACGACTGGGACACAAGGGATTGTTCGAATAGAAATTGCAGACCGGGACACCGGGACACAAATGACGACTGGGACACCGGGACAAAGGGAATATAAATGACGACCGAGACACTCAAAGAGAAATTACACACTGGGACACTGGGACACAAATGACGACCGGGACACAGGGAATACAAATTACGACCGGGACACAGGGACACATCATTAGAATAATGAGGTATAGATCTGAATACGGACTGTTTTTCCCATGGACAATTATATGTTGCATGTTCAAGAGTCAGAAAACCTGACAATCTATTTATATGCACAGACAATGGGACAGCGAAGAATGTTGTATATTTGCATGTTTTACGTAGTTAAAAACATATATATATATATATATATATATATATATATATATATATATATATATATATATATATATATATATATATATATATATATATATATATAAATATATATATAAATATATATATATATATATATATATATATATATATATATATATATATATATATACTAGCTGTAGGGGTGGCGCTTCGCGCCACCCCAACACCTAGTTGGTGGGGGCGCTTCGCGCCCCCCCCAAGCCCCCCCGCGCGCGTAAGTCGTTACGCGCCATAATAGTTACGCGCCATTGTAGTTGTGTCCCTATGTCCCACCTGTGAATATAGATATATATATATATATATGGTTTTAACTACGTAAAACTTGCGAATATACAACATTCTTTGCTGTCCCATTGTCTTTGCATATAAATAGATTGTCAGGTTATCCCCCTGTTTCCCCCGGTGTCCCCGTTGTAGTTGTGTCCCTGTGTCCCGGTCGTCATTTATATTCCCTGTGTCCCGCGTCCCGGTCATCATTTGTATCCCGGTGTCCCGGTCTGTATATACATTCGTTTTTTAGTTTTGTTTTTCTCCTTTATTTTTTTCCTTTTTTTTTCTTTTTTAGCTTATTTAGATTTTTAGATTTTTTAGTTTTTTTTATTAGTTTTTAGTTTTTATTTCTTTTTAGTTTTTTTGTCCCGGTCGTCATTTATATCCCCCTGTTTCCCCCGGTGTCCCCGTTGTAGTTGTGTCCCTGTGTCCCGGTCGTTATTTATATTCCCTGTGTCCCGGTCGTCATTTGTATCCCGGTGTACCGGTCTGTATATACATTCGTTTTTTAGTTTTGTTTTTCTCCTTTATTTTTTTCCTTTTTTTTTCTTTTTTAGTTTATTTAGATTTTTAGATTTTTTAGTTTTTTTATTAGTTTTTAGTTTTTTTTTCTTTTTAGTTTTTTTGTAGTTTTTACCTTCTTTTTAGTTTTGTTAATTTTTTTTTTTACTTGTGTCCTGGTCGTCATTTATACTCCCTGTGTCCCGGTGCTTTGTTGATTGCTAATCGAACATTCCTTTTGTCCTGGTCGCTTTCTCTTTGAGTGTCGTCATTTATTTTTTTCTTTTTTAGTTCTTTTAGTTTTTACCTTTTTTAGTTTTTTTTTAGTTTTTAGTTTTTTTAGTTTTTTACCTTTTTTTAGTTTTTTTAGTTTTTTAGCTTTTTTATTTTTTTTATTAGTTTTTAGTTTTTTTGTAGTTTTTGCCTTTTTTTTTAGTTTTTTGTCCTGGTCGCTTTCTCTTTGAGTGTCGTCATTTATTAGTTTTTTCCTTTTTTTTTTTAGTTTTTTATTGGTTTTTACCTTTATTTTAGCTTATTTTTCAGTTTTTTCCTTTTTTTTAGTTTTTTTTTATTTTTTATTTTTTTTAGTTTTTTACCTTTTTTTAGTTTTTTTAGTTTTTTTAGTTTTTTAGCTTTTTTACTTTTTTTATTAGTTTTTAGTTTTTTTTTGTAGTTTTTGCCTTTTTTTAGTTTTTTCAGTTTTTTTTTTAGTTTTTTATTTTTTTTATTAGTTTTTAGTTTTTTTTTGTAGTTTTTGCCTTTTTTTAGTTTTTTCAGTTTTGACGTCACCTAATCCAGTTTTTTCAGGTGACGTCACCTGACACATCCATCCACACATCCATCCACACATCCACAGACAGACAACTTATTTTTATATATATAGATATATATATATATATATATATATATATATATATATATATATATATCTATATATATAAAAATAAGTTGTCTGTGGATGGATGGATGGATGGATGTGTGGATGGATGTGTCAGGTGACGTCACCTGAAAAAACTGGATTAGGTGACGTCAAAACTGAAAAAACTAAAAAAAGGCAAAAACTACAAAAAAAACTAAAAACTAATAAAAAAAATAAAAAAGCTAAAAAACTAAAAAAACTATAAAGGTAAAAACCAATAAAAAACTAAAAAAAAAACTGAAAAAACTAAAAAAAGGCAAAAACTACAAAAAAAAACTAAAAACTAATAAAAAAAGTAAAAAAGCTAAAAAACTAAAAAAACTAAAAAAACTAAAAAAAGGTAAAAAACTAAAAAAAATAAAAAATAAAAAAAAACTAAAAAAAAGGAAAAAACTGAAAAATAAGCTAAAATAAAGGTAAAAACCAATAAAAAACTAAAAAAAAAAAGGAAAAAACTAATAAATGACGACACTCAAAGAGAAAGCGACCAGGACAAAAAACTAAAAAAAAAGGCAAAAACTACAAAAAAACTAAAAACTAATAAAAAAAATAAAAAAGCTAAAAAACTAAAAAAACTAAAAAAAGGTAAAAAACTAAAAAAACTAAAAACTAAAAAAAAACTAAAAAAGGTAAAAACTAAAAGAACTAAAAAAGAAAAAAATAAATGACGACACTCAAAGAGAAAGCGACCAGGACAAAAGGAATGTTCGATTAGCAATCAACAAAGCACCGGGACACAGGGAGTATAAATGACGACCAGGACACAAGTAAAAAAAAAAATTAACAAAACTAAAAAGAAGGTAAAAACTACAAAAAAACTAAAAAGAAAAAAAAACTAAAAACTAATAAAAAAACTAAAAAATCTAAAAATCTAAATAAACTAAAAAAGAAAAAAAAAGGAAAAAAATAAAGGAGAAAAACAAAACTAAAAAACGAATGTATATACAGACCGGGACACCGGGATACAAATGATGACCGGGACCCGGGACACAGGGAATATAAATGACGACCGGGACACAGGGACACAACTACAACGGGGACACCGGGGGAAACAGGGGGATAACCTGACAATCTATTTATATGCAAAGACAATGGGACAGCAAAGAATGTTGTATATTCGCAAGTTTTACGTAGTTAAAACCATATATATATATATATATCTATATTCACAGGTGGGACATAGGGACACAACTACAATGGCGCGTAACTATTATGGCGCGTAACGACTTACGCGCGCGGGGGGGCTTGGGGGGGGCGCGAAGCGCCCCCACCAACTAGGTGTTGGGGTGGCGCGAAGCGCCACCCCAACAGCTAGTATATATATATATATATATATATATATATATCTATTCACAGGTGGGACACAGGGACACAACTACAATGGTGCGTAACTAATATGGCGCGTAACGACCTACGCGCGCGGGGGGCTTGGGGGGCGCGAAGCGCCCTACCAACTGCTAGTCTATCTATATATATAAAAATAAGTTGTCTGTGTGTCTGTGTGTCGAGTGACGTCATGTTTGTGTGTCGACTGACGTCATATTTGTCGACTGACGAAATTGCAGACAGGGAAATCGGGACACAAATGACGACCGGGACAACGAGACATAGGGTATATAAATGACGACCGGGACACTCAAAGAGAAAGCGACCGGGACACAAGGAATGTTCGATTAGCAATCACCATCAACAAAGCACCGGGACACAAATGACGACCGGAACACAGGGAATATAAATGACGACCAGGACACTCAAAGAGAAATTACAGACCGGGACACCGGAACACAAATGACGACCGGGACAAAAATGACGACCGGGACACAGGGAATATAAATGACGACCGCGACACTCAAAGAGAAATTCCAGACGGGGACACCGGAACACAAATGACTACCGGGACAAAAAAGACGACCGGGACACCGGGACACAGGGAATATAATTGACGACCGCGACACTCAAAGAGAAAGCGACCGGGACACAAGGAATGTTCGATTAGCACCGGGACACGAATGACGACCGGGAAACAGGGAATGTAAATGACGACCAGGACACTCAAAGAGAAATTACAGACCGGGACACCGGAACACAAATGACGACCGGGACAAAAATGATGACCGGGATACCGGGAATATAAATGACGACCGCGACACTCAAAGAGAAATTACACAGTGGGACACCGGGACACAAATGACGACCGGGACACAGGGAAAAAACTACAACGGGGACACCGGGGGGCACAGTGGGATATATAAATGACGACGGGGACACAGGGAATGCTCGATTAGCAATCACCATCAACAAAGCTCAAGGGCAATCATTAGAATAATGAAGTATAGATCTGAATACAGATTGTTTTTCCCATGGACAATTATATGTTGCATGTTCAAGAGTCGGTAAACCTGACAATCTATTTATATGCACAGACAATGGGACAGCCAAGAATGTTGTATATTCGCAAGTTGTATATTCGCAAGTTTTACGTAGTTTAAAATATATATATATATATGTATATATATATATATATATATATATATATATATATATATATATATATATATATATATATATATATATATATATATATATATATATATATATATATATATATATATATATATATATATATATATATCTATATTCACAGGTGGGACACAGAGACACAACTACAATGGCACGTAACTAATATGGCGCGTAACGACTTTTGCGCGGGGGGGCTTGGGGGGGGGGGCTTGGGGGGTTGCGAAGCGTCCTCACCAACTAGGTGTTGGGGTTACGCGAAGCGCCACCCCAACAGCTAGTATATATAAATATATATATATATATATATATATATATATATATATATATATATATATATATATATATATATAGATTATTTGGAATATTTTGAATCATAACTAACAGTTCGTTAAATTTAAAACATAGTTTTCTGCTCGTGGCCAATCGTACCATTTGATTCCAAAACAGTCCTGGTCAACAGCTAAGTAGTAATTTCTTCTTCCTTTTTTTATGCAAATATGACTGATTTACGTCATAATCCCGTTATAACCAGAACCGTTCAATGGGGGGAGGGGCGCAACCAAGGCAAGCTGCCCTGGGTACCGTGGCTGGAGGGCACTGCATGTTGGACACTTTCATCATATTTTTTACTTTAACTCGGTTTGTTTTTTGCTTGTGTTTGAGATGGGAGGGGCTGCTGTAATTAATTTAACCCCAGGCATGACCAACCCTTGGAACGGGTATGGTTGCAACCAAGACGTAAACTGAGTATTTCATAATTATAATGTTCTCTTTTTATGGCATATCGTCAAGTGATGTCATTGTTTAACCTGATTCATTATCCTCATTTCCATAGCTATAGTATAATTTGTACAATTTATTTAAGGATGCTTGGTACCAAAAAAGTCATTTTGCGAGTCTCAGTGTCAATTGAAACTCTCAAATACAATGGGCTGATTAGCGAATGTTTCCAGCACCACAGGGAGCTTCCGAAGCAATTTTGGGTAAAGATTGATAGGGGATCTTAGATCTGTCAACAATTGAAAATTAACGAGAGGCTAGTTTAAAATAAAAGAAGCTTATAATAGCTTCTTAGTTTTTAAATAAAACACTGTTAATGAATGTACTTTCAGTATAAGTAATGTACACCCTCTATCCGCAAAGATTTGAATCAATGCAGTTAGCACAATAGGAAACTTCCAAAGCTGTGAAATTTTTCAATGAGAATTTTTTTCTGATTTTAATGTTTTCTGAGGAGGTATACTAGAATATTATTATTATTATTATTATTATTATTATTATTATTATTATTATTATTATTATTATTATTATTATTATTATTATTATTATTATTATTATTATTATTATTATTATTATTCAATACAGTACAATACAAAATACAATTCAAAATGGAATTACAATAAACTTATTATTACTGTTTAATCATAATAATATGTTTTGGATAAAGTGAAAAGACTTAGATTTTTTAAGTACAGTGCAAATTATGCTCTTCCTTTGAGAAGGCTTAGAGATTTTGAGCCCTACTCACGTTAATTTCTGCTCGTTTTGTGCTTGATTCGGTTATTTATTGTAATTTCTGTTCGTTTAGGGTTTCATTTATTTATTAATGCTGATTTGTGATAGTGTTACGCTTGGTAGATTATTTGATTCTATTTTTGCTCATTTTTGAATTAATGGAGTTTTTTACTCTTATTTGAAAAACTTATTTTGTGAACAAATTTTTTAATTAATTTCTGTTCGTTTTTATTGATATAGTCTTTTTCAGAGAAAAAGAAAATAATAGTTTAATCTTCTTGGTTTTTTCTTTAAGAATTTATGGTTTGGCCTGCTATTTGTATAATGGAGAGTTTTTCAACAATTTTCAACAACATACACCCTTTTGAAAATCTTAACACAAATAATAGTGTTTAATTTAGTATTATACCTTTTCTAGGTGACCTGAAAAATAAATTTATTACTATTCCCAAAAAAATTCTATCTATACAGTTTGACAGCTTGAATACACTTGCACTCTTTGAATTTTGTTAAATTTTAAGAGCATAAGTAGTAAAAAAAAGTATAAAAGTTTGAATAAAAGTTTGAACTTCATACCCTCGGTTGTTTTGGAATATTGCTGAGATGTCTTATCGGCAACCGGCATACACACATTGGGTTTTGATTTAATTTTAAAGCAACATTTAGTTTTTAAGCATAATGGGCAAATTGCATAACTGTGGAGCTTGACCTACCCAATAACCCTAGAGATATAGTTACTAGACCGCTCCACTATGCTGAACAAAATGGCAGTCTTGTTATTTTTTTGAAAGTTTTTTGGAAAATTATGAGCTAAAGAAGAGGGCTTCTTGCCCTCCAGTTACTTTTGACTCTTAAAGAGGGCACTATAACTTTTTACTTCCAACCAAATTAGCTAGTTTAACATATCAACGATTTTACTAGCTATGCTAGAGCAGCGCTGCTCTTTTTTCCCAATGCCATACATTGCTTATACGCCCTTCTAATACCTGCATGCATATAGTTTTTTCTCTTAATTGAAACTCAGCCCTACCCCGTACTCTTTTCTTCATTGTGTTTAAGATCATGAAGAAGGCTAAACGGCGATTCCACCGATGCTGCAATCTAATAACCAAAATCATAGATGGCGTTATCGTTAACCATAGTTATAGGTGGTAACATGTTTTCTTTTCCAACGGCACATTTTTATGAAGTTTATGTCTGATGTATGGATCGGACGTGGGACCCATTATTTCCTATGGTAAAAGAACGACACATTGCTTTACTGAGCCAACAAGTCGTTAATGATATTATGTTCTTAGAAATGCATTCCAAGGATATTAATTGTTGTTTCTGGGACGATGGTCAACTGATGTTAAGCGACACTATATCGTAATACGTTATATGCGTAATCGATTTCTCAGTTGGATATATGGCATCTTTTTTGTCATCATTCCGAGAATATGCATACCATGATGATTTGAGATACTTGCTTGACAGACATATTCTTTTGATGGTTAATGAAACTTGTTTCAGTCTCGAAAAATTGTAATGACTACAACCGGCAAAGTATCCTTTTTTGTAATGTGTTGGTTCTGAGCAGATTAGGTTTCAATTACCGGGCTTGCACATAAGGCTGGATCCCTGCATTTCCGTCCAGGACCCGAATTCCTCCTCAGGGGCCCCACGTCCCCCTTTCAGGGTACCACGTCCCCATCCAGGGCCCCAATGACCGCCCTTGGTGAATTCCAAGTCTTTTAATTTGTGACTAGGTATCAAAATTAATAAAAAAGCACCTTCGCATAGAACAAACTCAACTACTTTGTAAATTAAACGTCCTTTAACTGGTGACTGAGTATAAAAAATTAATAGAAAAGTAATTTTGCACAGAACAAACTCAGTTACTTGGTAAATTTCTAGGTTTTTCTTTGATGAATCAGTATTAAAAATTAATAAAAAAGCGCTTCTACATAGAAGAAACTCATGTACTTAGTAAATTCCAAGTTTTTTAATTGATGTGTGAGCATAAAAATTAATAAAAGAAAGTCCCTTTGCATAGAACAAACTAAGCTACTTGGTAAATTCCAAGCCTTTTAATTAGTGACATAGTATCGAAAACTAATAAAACAGCACTTCTGCGTAAAACAAACTCAGCTATTCAGCTATATGATTAGTTCCAAGTCTTTTAAGTGGTGACTGAGTATGATAAACTAACAAAAAGTACTTTTGCATAGAAAAAACTCAGCTATTTGGTAAATTTCAAGTCTTTTAATTGGTGACTGGGGATCATAAAATAATAAAAAAGCACTTTTGTATAGAACAAGTTCAGCTTCATGGTAAATTCCAAGTCTTTTAATTAGTGACTGAGTATAAAAAATTAGTAAAAAATGCAGTTTTGCATTGAAAAAACTCAGCTACTTGGTAAATTTCAAGTCTTTTCGTTGGTTACAGAGTATCAAAAGTTAATATAAAAGTAATTTTGTATAGAAAAACTCAGCTACTTGGTAAATTCATAGTCTTTTAATTGGTGACGGAGTATCAAATATCAATAAAAAATACACTTTTGAATAGAACAAACTCAGCTACTTGGTAAATTTCAAGTCTTTTCGGTGATGACTGAGTATCAAAAACTAAAAAAAGCACTTTTTTCCTAGAAGAAATCAGCTACTTGGTAAGTTCCAAGTCTTTTAAATGGTGAATGAATATCAAAAATTAATAAAAAAAGCACTTTTGCATAGAAAAAACTCAGTTACTCGGTAAATTCCAAGTCTTCTAATTGGTAACTGAGTGTAAAAAACTAATAAGAAAAAGTAATTTTTCATAGAAAAAACTCAGGTACTTGGTAAATTCCAAGTCTTTTAACTGGTGACTGAGTATCAAATATTAACAAAAAAATGAGTTCCCTTAAATGGAATAAACTCATGTACTTTGTAAATTCCAAGTCTTTTAATAGGTGACTGAGCTTCAAAATTAATAAAAGAAAACACTTTTTTATAGAACAAACTCAGTTATTTGGTGAATTGCTAGGTTTTTCTCTGATGAATGAGTATCAAAAGCTAATAAAAAAGTACTTTTGCATAGAAAAAACTCAGCTACTTGGTAAACTCCAAGTCTTTTTGTTGATGACTGAGTAAAAAATTAATAAAAACAAACCCCTCGCATAAAAAAAACTCAGTTACTTGGTAAATTCGAAGTATTTGAATGACCAAACTCAGCTACATGGTAAACTGATTATTAAAAATTATTTAAAAAGCCCTTTTGCATAGAGCTATTTATCTAGAACCTTTTGTAGGCCCTTTTGTTTGTTCTATGCAAAAGTGCTTTTTTGCTAATTTTTTATACTCAATCACCAATTAAAATACATGGAATTTGTCAAGTAACTGAGTTTGTTCTATGCAAAAGTGCTTTTTTTCATTAATTTTTGAAGCTCGGTCAGCAATTAATAGACTTGGAATTCATCAAGTAACTGAGTTTGTTCTATACAAAAGTGCTTTTTTTATTAATTTTTGATACTGAGACACCAATTCAAAGACTTGGAATTTACCATGTAACTGACTTGTTCTATGCAAAAGTTGTTTTTTTTTGTAATTGTTGATACTCAATCCCTAATTATATGACTTGGAATTTACCAAATAGCTGATTTTGTTCTATGCAAAAGTACTTCTTTATTATTTTTTTTATACCAATTCAAAGACTTAGAATTTACCAAGTAACTGAGTTTGTTCTATTCGAAGGGGCTTTTTTTTATTAGTTTTGATACTCAGTTATCAATTAAAAGACTAGGAATTTACAAAGTAGCTGAGTTTTTTCTTTGCAAAAGTGTTTGTTGTCAATTTTTGACCCTCAGTCATCAATTAAAAGACTTAAAATTTACCAAATGGCTGAGTTTGTTCCGTGCAAAGATGATTTTTCTTTTTATTAATTTTTGATACACAGTCATCAATTAAAAGACTTGATATTTACAAACCTGGGTTTGTTCTATACACAAGTGATTTTTATTAATTTTCAATACTCATTCACAAATTAAAAGATGGAATTTACCAACTAGTTGAATTTTTTCTATCCAAAACTGCTTTTTTATTAATTCATGATACTCAGTCACTAAATAAAAGACTTGGAATTTACAAAAGCTGAGTTTCTTCTAAGACAAAATGCTTGTTTTTATTAATTTTTGATGCTCTTTCACCTATTAAAAGACATGGAATTTACCTAGTAGCTGAGTTTTTTCTATGAAAAAAAATGCTTTTTATTAATTTTTGATACTCACTCACCAATTACAAGACTTGGAGTTTACCAAGTAACTGAGTTTTTTCTATGCAAAAGTGCTATTTTATTAATTTTTTACGCTCAGTCACCAATTAAACGACTTGGAATATACCAATTAGCTGAGTTTGCTCGATACAAAAGTGCTTTTTATCATTTTTTTTATACTCAGTCAACCATTCAAAGACTTGGAATTTGCCAAATAACTGAGTTTTTTCTATGCAAATGGGACTTTTTAGATTTTTGACACTCAGTCATCAATTGAAAGACTTGGAATTTACAAAATAGCTGAATTCGTTCTATTAAAAACTGTTTTGTTTATTAATTCTGTATGCTCAGTCATCCAGGAAAACACTTGGAGTTTACCAAGTAGCTGGGTTTTTTTCTATTCAAAACTGTTTTTTTTATAATAATTTTTGATACTCATTCACCAATTAAAAGCCTTGCAATTTACCGAGTAACTGAGTTTGTTCTATGCTTAAGTGCTTTTTATTAATTTTTGATACTCAGTCACAAATCAAAAGATTTGGAATTTACCAAGTAACTGAGTTTGTTCCTAGGAAAAGTCTTTTTATATTAATTTTTGATGCTCAGTCACCAATTAAAAGACTTGGAATTTACCAATCATCCGAGTTTGTTCTGTGAAAAAGTGCTTTTTTATCAATTTTGATCCTCAGTCACTAATTAAAAGACTTGGAATTACCAGATAGCTGAGTTTCCTCATATACAAAAGTACTTTTTTTATTTATTTTGATACTCATCAACAATTAAAAGACATGAAATTTACCAAGTAGCTGAGTTTCTTCTATGCAAAAGTGTTTTTTTTTATTAATTTTTATACTCAGTGTAGCTGAGTTTCTTCTATGCAAAGGTGTATTATTTATTAATTGGTGATACTCATTCACCATTTAAAAGACTTGGAATTTACCAAATAGCTGAGTTTGTTTTATATAAAAGTGCTTTTGTATGAGTTTTTGAGACTCAATCACCAATTAAAATACCTGTAATTTTTTAAGGGGGGTTATTATGGGTCCTTGAGGGGGACGTGGGGCCCTGTCCGGGGGCCACGAGTCCTTGGAGGGGACATGGGGTCCTTGACGGAAATTCAGGGACCCAAGCTCATATGCAAGCCCAGTGATAGATAACCGATGGGCTGAGGACCATTACATTACAAAAAGGATACTTGGCTGGGTGTAATCATTGCAATTTTTGGAGATTGAAGCAAATTTTATCAACCATCAAAAGAATATGTCTGTCCAGCAAGCATCTCAAAGCACTGTGGTGCACATATTCTCTGAATGATGCCAAAACCGGTGCCCAAAAACAAATCGCTGGTAGCATTTACCAATAAATACAACTGCAATTGAGAAATCGATCGCGCAGTTAATTTGTTAAGATATTTCAACCCTAAACATCAGTTGGCCTGCGTCTTAGAAACAATACAGTGATTTCCTTAGAATGTATTTTTAAGAACTTCAATGTGATTTTAATACACGGAAAAAAAGTTTAGAAATTCAAAAAAACGGTTGAGGGAGGGGCCGAAATATTAGGCTGGTGCTTTGGGGACCTGGATGGAAATATGGGGACCCAAACTCAGGATTATGCCCAGGTGATGAAAAACAGACGTGCTCAGGACCATTACATTACGTAAATGATACCTGTCCGGTTGTAGTCATTACAGTTTTTGGAGACTGAAACAATTTTCAATAACCATGAAAAGAATATGTTTGTCCTGCAGTTATCTCAAATCACCTTTATATGCAAATTCTCAGAATCATGCCGAAAAAGGTGCCCGGAAACAAATCACTGATTGTATTTATCATATATCCAATTGAGAAATAGATCGCGCAAATAACTTGTTGCGATGTTGTGATACTTAACATCAGTTGGCAAGTATCCCGGAAACAGCAGCATTGATTGCATTGGAATGTATTTCTAAGAACATAATAACTTGTTGGCTCAGTCAAGAAACATGTCGTTCTTTACCATTGGAAGAAATGGGTCTCACTTTCGATTTATACATCAGACATAAATTGTATAGAAATGTGTTGTTGAAAAAGAAAACATGTTACCATCTATATCTGTAACAATAACGCCCACTATGACTTTGGTTATATAGATGGCACATGGAATCGCCGTTGAACCTTCTTCGTTATCTTAAGCCACTAAGGAAGAAAAGAGTAGGGGGTAATGCTGAGTTTAAAGTGCATAATTGGGCACTACTAATGCCCTTAGTGCGATTAGTAACAGTAACAAGTAGTATTAAAAGTATGCACATAGTCTGGCTAGTTCAAAATCCACCACAACTTACCCTGAAAGGTCTAACTTAATAATGTAAGCTGTTATTACTATATTGTATTGTCACCCTATTAACAATCTACATGACTATAGTTCATTTAGATTTAGTTTAAAATTAGCCTAAATGTTCCTTGGAAGCTTCATCTTAATACCCTTAGTCTGTGTAGTAGCAATAGTTTTAGTAGCACTAGTAGAGTATGCACATTGCACCTTCGTTTTTTTAACATCCCCCTCAACACACGATGAAGATTCAACTTAATACCATCTACCGTTTCTGAAGCATTGCTGATACGTCCTCTCGACAACCTATATGCCCCCAGGGCATAACTTACAGCCCTTGCTCCATGGTTCTGAGGGGTTTTGCGAAACCGGAGACATTGTCATATGTTCTTTGAACTATTTTGAACAAATGGCTGTCTCACAATTTCAATCAGGTACGTTTGGTGAAAAGACGGGTAGTTGGGGGGGGGCTAGTTGACCTCCATCACATTTGACTCTTAAAACGGATTTAGAACTTCCAATTTTCAAACAAATGAGCCACCTCTAAAGCTGTTACAACCATTCCTTTCATAAAATCCTTAAATCCCCCTGGGCCGTAACTTACAGTTATATGATCCTTGGACTATTTTCAATAAAATGACCATGTCAAAAATTCTATTGTATGCATATCGAGAAAACATGATGTGTATGGCGGGGGGGGTATTTACCCTCTGATCTCTTTGAATCTTAAAAAAAGCACTTGAAGTTCTGATAACTAATCGAACGATCCCTCTCCGAAAATAAATACGATCACTTTCTATAACAACCTTTTTTGCCCCCAGGACATAACTTTGAAACTTGCTCTGAGGGCTGTAGGATGAGGGGGGGGGTGTGATCCTCAAAGACACAATTTCCGGACCCTTCAAACTACTCTAAACAAAATTACTATTTCAAAATTTTGATTGGATGTTTTTGGGGAAATGATGGGCGTGAGGGTGGGGAGGCTGGTTGCTCTCAAATCACTTTTGACTCTTAAAAAGGGCACCGTTACTTTTAATTTCAAATCAAATGAGCCCCATCTGAAGTTTATATGACCATCCATTCTACAAAACCCTTATATGACCCCTGGGTATAACTTGCAAACCTTGTTCCAGGGCTCGGGGGTGGTAGTGCCAACCCTCAAGGAATTGTTAAATGTTATTTGGACTTTTTTGAACAAAGTGGCTATCTCACAATTTCAATAAGATGCGTTCGGTGAAAAGAGGGGTCGTCGGGGGGAGGGAGCTAGTTGCCCTTCATCTCTTTCGACTCGTAAAAGGGAGCTAGAACTTCCAATTTTCAACTAAATGATCCTCTTCTAAATCTTATACAACCATCCCTTCCATAACAACCTTAAGTATCCCCGGGGTATAACTTACAACCCTTGCCCCCAGGTACTGGGAGTGTTTTTTAACCCCAAAGGCCTTGTTATTTGATCTTCGGACTATTTCAAATAAAATGGCTATCTCAAAATTTCTATTAGATACATTTTGGGGAAACACAACGTTTGGGGGGGTAGCTGCACTTCCATTGCTTTGACTCTTAAAAAGGGCACTAAAACTTCTGATTACCAATCGAATAAGCCCTCTTTGAAGCTTATGCAACCACTCTTTCTGCAAAAACCTTGTATGCTTCCAGGGCACAACTTACAACCCTTACCCTGAGGGTTGCAGGGGGTTGTCGTGCTCAAAGACATATTTTCCGGATCTTTCAACTACGCCGAACAAAATGCTTATCTTAATTTCACCTTATGTGTCCTTGATCTGATATGGAAGAGGTGTTTAAAAAAAGGTTGTAAGGAGTGAAGAGTCTTGTCTTTGATAAGGGCTGGATTGAAGAAAAGCGTTCACTGCTGTGTTTATCTTTCGCAGCTTGGTAACAACGATATTAGATCATCTAAAGATAATGGAAAGTTCAGAAACACAGTTAGAACGGTATCTAAGCCTGTAGAAACAGGCTGACCTGTGTAAAAACAATTTATTTATCCTTGAATAGCTTACAAAAGACCCCCATCCCCAGATATCCCCCATCCCAAAAAGGGGGAACAACCGTTATTATTCACTTTGCACATTTTTAATATTGGCAAAAACATGCTGTTCAAATGAGCATAAAATTTCGAATTCGATAAGGCCAAGTTTTAACGGACGTTGACACTCGTCTGGCACCTAGATTTTACAAGCAACGGACGCAGTCACGATAAGGCTTGATTAAATTCGAGACCTAGCAAGAGCCAGCCTCTGAGGTCCGTTTATTAGAACTTTCTTATAATTCTGCTAAGGTCAGCTAATTAGAGAGCTTCATTATCAGTCCTTAACCAAATAGAAAAAGTCTACAGAAATCTAAAAATCATAATTTTCCTTTTAGAGGAGGTTGTGTACTATCAAAAAATTCAATCCTTGGTAAATATATGACTGTTCATATTATTGACTTACCGATAAAGTGAATCTATCGTTCGATGTCTTTTCTTATGCTCTTTACGAATATAATAATGGCTTCTATCGCAAATTCTAACTTAAGCAGTTTTTGACCTAACCAAAACTAGTCTCATTATAAACAATTTTGGTGCCGAGAAAATGGATTATTTCTTCTAAAACGACCGAGAGAACGGCGCTAAAAAAACGTAGTAATATTTTGTCGGAGAATGACCGATAACTCATACTTTAATTGAAAATTCGTAATTTTTAAGAGCTCAAAAAGTTCTTAAATTTGAATTTGTGATAGAATCGATTATTTTATTCGTAAAGAGCATAAGAAGAAGTATCGAGTGGTATGTTCACTTTTATAAGTAAGTCATTAATGTGAACAGTAATATATTTACCCATTCCTTTTGTTCTTTCCAAATATTTTTGGTATGCAATTAATTCCTTAATTTCAGAGTTTAAGGCCACGAACTAACGACCTTCTGGACCGAGTAGTACAATAAAATGCAAAAGCGCAAGACACAAAAGAAAAGTAACAGTCAAATCCTTTTCGTCTGAGTGGTATCCAATGGGATCCTTTTTCATCCAACAGACTTCAGTTCCATGCCGTCTCCTTGAGCATTCAAGATTGTTTATCCCACAAGCCTGATTACTTATCCTTATCGTTTCACGATATGTAAGTGACGTCGGAGGTTAGGAGGATTGCTACTTAAAACAATATGGATTAATTACCTGATTATTTGCATCTCATAACTCTGGAAGAGTGTGTTTAAGTATACCATATCCACTTTATATTAAGTTCCTCTCTCACATTCTCAAATAACTGAAATTCCTTAATTTCAGAGTTTAAGGCCACGAACTAACGGCCTTCTGGACCGAGTAGCACAATACAATGCAAAAGTGCAACAGACAAAAGAAAAGCAACAGTCAAATCCTTTTTCATCTGAGTGGGAGCTTAGAAAACTGAAGGGAGCTGTAGCAGATAAATCAGATCCCACATATGGAAGGTAAATTTTCCAAATAATGTAATTTATATGTTTCATCTAGCGTCAATGACTGTTTTCTATAAGCATAAAAATCCCCCCCCCCCTTGTCTAGAGCTTGAGATACCAAGATCAGAGTACTTGAAGAATAGCTTCATTCGATGTTGCACTTCGATTAGAAGTGACTTTCCTAGGCCGTTATCTCTTATAGTTTTTCTCTCTAGTCCTTTACAAGGTGAGTCTACAGTTAATTAAAATATTTGATGTAGTGAGGTAAAAGACTAGCGGTAAATCAGATATTTGAATACGCGTGGTGCCAAGAATTTAGGAATAAAATGGAAAATTAATAAAAACAGACTTGAAAAACATAGAGCCAGGTCTATGACCTGCATTCTTCTCAACCAAAGTTTTAACGTAGTAATAGCCTCAAATTTGTAATCAGTAAACTCAAAACTTTATGAATACTAAATTGAGTGAAAATCAAGCATTCGGGAGACATGTACACAATACAAACTCAAAGGACGTTAAGTTTATAGCAAGGATGTAGATTATTTTATAAGGAAAATGGAATTGAAAAAAGATGCAAAATTAAAGCAAACATCGTTCAAAGTGTTAACTAAAGTCAAATTCTCTCCCTCTCTCTTTCTTTCTTATTAATCCATTATTTCTAATTAATGTTTATCAGTTAGCGTTTTAATAGTGCATGCGTCTTCCTCCTTTACAGTCTATGGAGCCTTTGTAGGGGTCAGTGCCCTGTATTTCTTTTACCATTTGTGTCTTTTCTATCGAAGAGAAACATTATTTTTGATATATATATATATACATATATATATATATATATATATATATATATATATATATATATATATATATATATATATATATATATATATATATATATATATATATATACACATTTAACATGTTTGGATTTTTGAATTTTATGTTGCAATATTAGCCTTATGCTGGTAATCAGCAAGCTGAGAAACAAATAAACATAAGCTTCAATGGATTGTAAAAAGCCGAATTAAAGAAAGTGGCAAGGGATAATACTTTTTTTCTTTTATACTTTGAAAAATATGTTGGATGAGGTATGGTGTCGTATGCAATCCAAATTTTTTCCATAATAAAATGCCTGCAGAACCTGTTTTTTTTCTATCAAATGATTTGCTTTGCAAATTAGTATAAAGGGGGTTTCGATCTACTTAATTTGTTAACATTCTTTGTTCATTTACCTGAGTTTTTCTTCAGAGATTTTCCTGTTTTTGTAGCGTCATTTTTTATTTCATAAGAGCTTTACTGTCTTAATATGTATTTTGATAAATGTGTACTGTCTTCTAAAATATGGCTGATATAAAGTCAAAATACAAACAAATATAGTATACAGTATACATTTGCTTTGCAAATATTAGATAACACTATAATCTAAGGTAACACCAACAGACCCTACCAAAAGAACGCATTTTTTACACGACCCCCAAAGGAGTTGCGATGGATTTTTTTTGGAAATCACTAGTGAATTAGACTGGAGTGAGATTAGTTTTTATTGCAAGGCTCTGTCTAACTTCGATGGAAGTCAAGGTCTATGTTTCTTATACATAGAAACATACAAAATTCCACATTTTTGTAGATAGGAGCTTGAAACTTCTATAACAGGGTTCTCTGATACGCTGAATCTGATCGTGTGATTTTCGTTAAGATTCTATGACTTTTAGGGGGTGTTTCCCCTATTTTCTAAAATAAGGCAAATTTCAGGCTCATAACTTTTGATGGATAAGACTAAACTTCATGAAACTTATATATTTAAAATGAGCATTAAAATGCGATTCTTTTGATGTAGCTATTGGTATCAAAATTCCATTTTTTAGAGTTTTGGTTACTATTGAGCCGGGTCGCTCCTTACTACAGTTCGTTACCACGAACTGTTTGATTAGATTGCACGAAATTCAACACCGACGAATGTACATATTCCATCATAATGGTATAACCAACAAATATGGACAATTAGCCGAAGTCCTAAATCAAATCAGTTTGTTACTCACCATGCTGTCAACCAGCTGTAACATCCTATTAAATTAGTTTCAAATAATCCTTTACAAAGTAATTGAATTCGTTATTTTCAGTGTGAGATAATGTCCGTGCAATATCTTCAACATGTAGGTCAGTAAGTATAAGTAGGGATTATACTTCACTATAATCCCTGTTGCGAAATTTTGTGTTGTCTTCACATAAAACTTACTGAATTAATAATGCCCAAGCAGTATCCGGTTTAGATGACACTTTGAACTCTGGAATACAACTGAGGCTATACAACTGAGGCTCGTTTGAGGCTAGTTAAAAAGATTTGTTGAGGGTTATAAGCATTGTTAGAGATTCAGATGCATCAAACATTCTGAGCCTAGTCAAAATTGTTGTTTCTGCCAGACATTTTGCTCAGTGATTAGTCCGTGGTCAAAAGAAGATGTTATTGTGGCATATTAATTTGGTATTAAAAAAAAATATTGACCTTCCTGAGTTTCCAAGCCCTTGAAGTTACAAAAATAATATTTAAAACGCCAAGGCTTTGACCATATAGCTTGTAGCTGCACTAGCTAATTGAAGCATAATAAATATGCTGGTGAGCATAGAAATAGCCCCAAGAATCTTTAGCTGTGAGCTAAGCACCAAGTGCGGCAACTGTGTTGGTAGCCCGTGGTCATAGCAATATAGGCTCCAGCTTTTATTCTAATGAGCTGACAAACAAGCATTGGGAGGTCGAAATGATAAGCTAATAAAGGTGAGGGGCTAGCAACCTAAGATTCTGTGAGGGCTAATGTTTTTTATTAGAATGTGAATGGAACAAGAGACAAGTGAAAAATTCTACAGTTTACTTTTGTTGTATTCGATATATATTGCATTGTCAGACATTTTCTAAGTTCTTATGATTCGAGAAGATTGAAACTTTCGACAGCTCTTACTCACCTAGATGCTACTTACTCACTTACTCATCCTCGCTAGATGCACCCTAGGTCGGCCTTTTCATGGCATTGTCTTAGAGGTTTCTAAGAAATACGAATTTAAATTCGTTGATGGTGATGATTTTTTGTTACAGCTGATTCAGAAAACATGGTGCTAATATTTTTTCGTGATTTTAATACGGATCTTATAACTGCTACATCCAATTTTTCAGAAATGTTTGTTAGTTCTTTGTCATTAATTGTGGGGCCCACCTCTGAGTTTGAAATTACGTAATTCTAATAAAGAGCACTTCTCCAAAACACGTGATAGCTCAGGAAGAACAGAAATTGGCCTATTATCTCTAAATTATTCGTCTCACCATCTTTATGAACAGGAGTCACGAGCTACTTTAAAACAAGACGGGAAGAAACCCTCTTTTATTGCAGAATTAAACCGGGACAAAATTGGCCTCTGATTAGTAGCAAAATAAACTCAAACACTCCTAACAACATGACATCACTGCCAGAGGCATTAGTTTTCATTTTGTAGATTACCTGTTTCATTTTACTTAATGATACACATGGTAAATATATTAAACCCTTAGATTCAAAATAACTATTGTAGTCAAAAATGCTTGGATCATGCAATATCGGACACATTCCTTCAGCAACACGCTTTCCAACCGCTAAGAAGTAATTTCCGAACACTGCAAGACATCTTCACCACTTTTTGGCATTTCATTTTCCTAGTGAACTATTTCAAGTGGAATCATTTTCGTTGGCTGCTGAAGTACTTCTTAGATCATGCGCCAAGTTTTTGCCGGATGTTCCGATACCTCCTCAAACTTCCTGGAGTAAAATTCTCTTCTGGCTTTTCTTAATAATCGATTCAGAGCATTGTGATAGTTATAATATCTTATATCATTTAAATCGCATTTATGATTGATTTTTTTCTGTAAAGCTGGTGTCTAATATGCATCAATTCAAGAAGGTCTGCAGTAAACTATGGCTTCTTTGGGGTTGTCTTCCGCCATCCTTTTTTCCTTTGACAATGCTTTTCCAATTCACTTTGGATAATCTGGTAAAACAAATTAAACCTTCTTCATTATTAGATGCAATTGATAAAACGTTATTACAATTAATTTGAGATAAAACATTCTTACAACGCAAGAGAATTGTTTTATTTACATAATGCAAAGAAAACTCATTCTTTAACCTACGACTATTTCCTAGAGGATTGGCATGTCTAGAAAATACGCCAAAATAGTCAGGAGTGTCACTAACAACAGCACGGAGGGAATCAGGGTTAACTTTAGAATGCATTACCAAAACATTTCGCAGATCCGTGACCCTCGTAGGTATGTTGATTGATGGAAGTAACCAATATGACAAGAAAATATTCCATAGTCGGTTGCTCTTTGCATTTATTTTAATCAGGTCAACATTTAGAACACCCACAAGAAAATACAGGAGATTTACTGGCAACTTCTCAAGCTGCTCCTTCAAAAGATCAAAGGATTTATATATGAGGAAGTCGGTGGGCAGTAGAGAAGTATTAAATAGCAAGAACAAACACCTAAACGAAGTTTACAAGCCTACCCTTCCCATTGTAAACAAAGTTTACAACCTTTAACAAGTTTTGTTTTTAACAAGCCTACCCTCCCCCCATAATATATAGTCAAATAATCAAATAATCGTCCAAGTCTGAAACTACCATAAACTACTATCAATCAATAAATGAAACTCAAAACAAACAGAAATTACAACAAATAGCCGAGTCCAACTCAAAACGAGCAGAAATTAATATTAGTAAGGCTGATAACCCCCATGCCTTTTCAAGATCAGAACTTTAATTTGTGCTTTGCTGAAAAAAAAAAACAAAAAAAAAACAAATAAACATGGATTGTCTGATCCCTATAATCTATCCCAAAATCTAATCTGCCCATAATATATTGCAGTGTTCTTCAGACAATGCAAGTTTTCCTTGGACTTGGAATATTTGCGTTACTATGAAAATAAACTTTTGATATTACAGAGAAAATAGATGAATTACTGATAAGAATACAAAAGCGTAGTGAACGCATTATTGATTCCCCTTTGAGCTGCACCCATGTTTATTATGCTCATTTTTTTTCTTTATTCACTTATTTAATCCTCTAGATTTCTTTTGTAAGGCAGGTAAAAATAAATTACTGTAATTACCATTAATAATTAAAACTAAATAAGAACTTTTCTACTTTTGATGAGTCTGAAGAACATCACAACTTTTGATGGACCCTAATATACATTGGAAAATCCTTTATTTAATATTTTACTTATTAGTTATTGCGGATAAGAAAGAGGGGTAGTGAATAACTTCCAAAAATCTAAAGCGAGTTTCGATTAAGAAAAGGTTCAGAACCACTGATCTATGGATCAATTTATACGGAGCAATTTAGGTTGATTTCCTTGTAAAACAAATACAGGATGCCTAAATCCTATATTTTATGTGTTACTTGTCAGATATTACGGATAGGAGGGGTTAAACGGATAGGAGGGGTAAAACCAGTTAATAAGAAAAGAGTTGCTATGTATTATTCTGAACACACTCAAGGAGTGAATTTAGGTTAAATTTTGATGAAATATTAATACTGTAGTTTGATGAAAATATAATACTGTAGCAACCAAATTATGGAAACTACAACAAAGAATTATGGAAATCAGGCAGCCCAGTACGCATTGTATTGAATACCTAACATAACCTAGCCTAATCACCTCTATATATTGAATATTTAATTACAGTAGTTTATTTCATGAAAGTATAAGCTAATTACAACCGAATGCGATAAACCGGTTTTACTCGGATCAAACAAAGCAAACTTCTTGAATGTGTTCGGGACAATACACAAGTACCAGAAAAGGTTGAGAACCACTGATGTGTATATAAGCAATTTATAGGTTGATCGTCTTGTAAACTAAATATCATCAAATTACATCCAAAAAACTACAATAACTGAAGTTTAGATATCAATAAAGGTTGAAGGTTGTCTGGGAAGTTACAATGACCTAGGTTAGAGATCTTATTTATTAATCTTTTTCTACCGATTTTTAACAAGATATTGACGACATTGACAGTAATATCAAATAGTTCGTGGTAACGAACTGTAGTAAGGAGCGACCCGGCTCAATAGTAAACGAAACTCTAAAAAACGGAATTTTTATGCTAAAAGATACATCAAAAGAATCGAATTTTCATGCTTATTCTAGATATATAAGTTTCATCAAATTTAATCTTTGTCATCAAAAGTTACGAAAAAGTTACGAATCGCATTTTAATACTGATTTTGAATATATAAGTTTCATCAAGTTTAGTCTCACCCATCAAAAATTAACGAGCCTGAGAAAATTTGCCTTATTTTGGAAAATAGGGAAAACACCCCCTAAAAGTCATAGAGTCTTAACGAAAATCGCACTATCGTTTTCAGCGTATAAGAAAACCCTATAGCAAAAATTTCAAGCTCCTATCTACAAAAATGTGGAATTTCGTGTTTTTTGCCAGAAGACATATCACGGTTGCGTGTTTATTTGTTGTTTTTTTCCCCAGGGGTCATCGTATCGACCAAGTGGTCCTAGAATCTCATAAGAGGGCTCATTATAATGGAAATGAAAAGTTCTAGTTCCCTTTAAGTGACCAAAAAAATTGGAGGGCACCTAGGCCCCCTCCCACGCTCATTTTTTTCCCAAAGTCAACGGATCCAAATTTTGAGATAGCCATTTTGTTCCGCATAGTAGAAAACCATATTAACTATGTCTCTGGAATGACTCACTCCCCCACAGTCCCTGGGGGAGGGGCTGCAAGTTACAAACTTTGTCCAGTATTTACATACAGTAATGGTTATTGGGAAGTGTACAGACGTTTTCAGGGGGATTTTTTTGGTTTGGGGTGGGGTTGAGGGGAGGAGGCTGTGGAAGGATCTTCTCTTGGAGGAACATGTCATGGGGGAAAAGAAGCTCAATGAAAAAGGCGTGGGATTTTCTAGCATTACTATAAAAAAAAACAATGAAAATATAAACACGAAAAAGTTTTTCAACTGAAAGTAAAGAGTAGCATTAAAACTTAAAACTAACAGATATTATTACGCATATGAGGGGTTCTAAAAATACTTTAGCATAAAGAGCGAGGTATTTAGGAGGAGATAAATACCTTGCTCTTTATGCTAAGTGTTTTTAGTAATTTCAACTATTTATTCCACGGCCTTTCTTATTCAGGGTTCATTCTTAAAGAATTGGGACAAAGCTTAAGATTTAGTGTAAAAGGCGAGGTATTAACGAGGGGACAAACCCCCTCATATACATAATAAAAAATATAAGAGCATAAAAGTTTGTTATGTAAGTTAATTCTTATGTTACGTATATTTTTTACTAATAAAAACTTTCGTTAAAAATTAAAAGTTCTAGTTGTCTTTTTAAGTAACCGAAAAATTGGAGGGCAACTAGGCCTCCTTCCCCACCCCTTATTTCTCAAAATCGTCTGATCAAACTAAGAGAAAGCCGTTTAGCCAAAAAAAAATGAATATGCAAATTTCATTTTACTAATTAATGTGCGGAGAGCAAAAATCAAAAATGCATTAATTCAAAAACGTTCAGAAATTAAATAAAAAAAACTAGTTTTTTAAACTGAAAGTAAGGAGCGATATTAAAACTTAAAACGGACAGAAATTACTCCGTATATAAAATGGGTTGTCCCCTCCGCAATCCCTTGCTCTTTACGCTAAAGTTTGATTCTTTGCCACTATTCTACTTTTTAAAACAATTAAAAACTTTAGCGTAAAAATCGAGGAATTGCGGAGAGGACAACCCATTTCATATACGGAGTAATTTCTGTCCGTTTTAAGTTTTAATATCGCTCCTTACTTTCAGTTTAAAAAACTAGTTTTTTTATTTAATATCAATATAGGTTGAAGCAAAGAGTATTGGTAACTCATAAGAGTGGAAACTGGCGATAGTGTAAAAAAAACACCAGCGCCATCTAGCGTCTGGCAAAATTTGCCATTTTTTAAGCCTAATTGATTAGCCATGAGACAAACAGGCTAGGCCTTATATATGTCTTTTAAACAGTAGACTAGCCTACCCTAAATAGCCAAATACTTGATTTTTAAGACTTACATAGATAATTCAGCTTTAAGTTATATAAATATACAGATCAGGCCCAAGGAGAATGGGAAACTATGAATTTTCAATACTATTTGGTCAGGCCTTTACCAATTATCCAGTTCGACTTGAATTTTTTCTACTTATTTAGAGACATTTTAATGATTTCGCCAGCCACTACACTGCGTCTAGCGCTAGCAGTTTTCAACTCCTATCTTTCCATGTTAAATCGCCGAAGTTTCCACTCTTATAGTTTCCTATGTTCTTTGGGTCGAAGAGGAAGTTGAAACGTTGGCTTCTGGGAAGTTTTAATGATTTAGGTTAGAGCTCTTATTTTTTTTTTTTTTTTTTTTTTTTTGCTATAAGTAAAGTTTTGAATGTATAATAGGTCATAAAGATGGAAAGAGCCATCATTAACCGCTTGAAAAGTGTCTCAGATAGCTGTTGATACAAACGTTGTTCAGCGTAATGGTAGCCCAATGGTTGAAAAAAATTACCCTATGTTGAATCTATCAGTTTGTTTCAGAGACATAACACAAGGGTAACAATTTTGCCTAATTAGAAAATTATAACAAATTTATCAGCTGTGTTTATAAAAAAAGAAATTCTTTAGAACTAAAAATTACATGTAAATCCAAAGTAATAAGACCGAAATTTAGAAGGGTAAATAAGAAGAACCCTGACCTGGCTTAAAAAACCCATGATTAGCAATCCTAGCTGTGATTGTTCAGCTTACTTTGGATTTATATATTAGAGGAAATACAAATAAATTGCAGCAAAAATACTGCTGATTTGTCTGTCAATGAGCAAATCAATTACAATCGTTCTTGTAAAATTGAATTATCTTTATGTTTTCGTTCTGTAGGCCCCCCGCGGGATCCTTAACTGAGAAGAGAGGTCTAGCTGCAGAACGTCACATTCAAACAGAGATTATCTTTTTGTGCGAAACAATTTACCAGTACGGGGAAAGATATGAGGATGGGACAGCTGCAATTCCTTTTGGAGAGCTGTTTTCGGTAAGAAATTCTGCTGACTATAATCCAAATAAAATGTGAAGACATTTGGAAATCTGAAAAAAGTTGAAACTCAAGCCTTTCCCCTATGCCATCTACCGATTATCTTTACGGCTGGCATGCTGTATGTTTTTTTTTTTTTTTTAAATTAACCAGTCTTTTCTTTACAACACTTTGACTGTACTCTGCCAAAACCTAGCAACTGGATTTTTAAAGTTTTCAAAATAATTGCAAAATAGTATGTTTTTTTTTATCATGGAACAGTAGAAGTAGATGAAGATACAAAGATTGAAAAAATGGAAAGATGAGTATACATACCAAGATTAGAATATTGGCAGCTACTGTAATGACAATGGTCAAATACGGTTGTTAAAGGTGGGCACTTAGAAACACGGAGATGTATTTGTTAGACAATTTCCATAGGAATTATCTACGGATTCCTTTGGGGCACCTGCCTGACTAATTGTATTTGAAACAGTAATTTGGATGAAAAATGTGGTTCTATCTTGTTTTCTAGGACTATAATGAGAGAAAGGGCTAGGAGGCTAGGACAGATTATATAGATTAAGGATGGCAGATTGCCAAAGATCGTCCTTTTCGGCCAACAACCTGGACCAAACTAAAATCAAGTTTTCCCTGAATGAGATAGGAAGAGGTCGCAAGAAAGGACTTGAGAAAACGGAAAACAGTGGAAGGATGTAAGGAGGGAAGTTTTGAATAGATTAGGATGGAGGAGCAGCTTGTGGAATTTTGGTGGCTGGTGCTGTAGTGAGGTGTTAGCAGTAGAAGTAGCATTAATATATACAAAAAAAATATATAAATTGCAAAAGAAATACTTTGAGCAGCTTATAAATGTCGTGCAGCCATTAGGGAATTTTGTAAGATTGCCACGATCCAAGATTGAAAACTGATGCAGTATCATTTGGTTTTTGTTGCCTAAATTAAATTTTGACGAAATTTTAGACTTTCATTCGTATGGATTATTAAGCATTCTGATTACATGAATCACGTTTTGGTTCATGTAAGCTGCTTCCAGAAAAGACCAAACACAAATAAAGAAACAATATTTAAAACACCTAAAAACAAATGATGTCTATTTCAGGCTGAAAACTGCTAGCCTTAACTCTTGAAAAATTGTTTAAAGAAAAAGTAAAAGAACACGCTGTTAATGTACATGAGCCAGTTCAATAAATAGCTCTAGGAAAACTAAGGAAATCCAGCATGATTTTCTAAGTCCATGGGTGCTTTTAAGTTATTTTCTATTTAAAAGGTTAAATATACTTTTGGAATCTTTCTGACAAATATGAAGTCTGTCAACATTCAACTTCTTTCATACTCACACTTTTTGTTGCGTTATATATGTATATATAAATATATATATATATATATATATATATATATATATATATATATATATATATATATATATATATATATATATATATACGTATATATATATATATATATATATATATATATATATATATATATATATATATATATATATATATATATATATATATATATATATAGATATATATATAGAATTTGTAGAATTATCCATGTAGTAGAATTTGCTCGTATATTATTTTTAACTAAAGTTCTAATTTCAAGACTATTTACTGACGTTTTTTTTTAATCTCGACAAAACAGGAGAAAACAGTCTAAGAAAAATTCTTGAGAGATATTCAGAAACTAATTTTTATGGAAAGTAATTTACTGGTACAGATACATTAGTAGAACGGTGATGGCTTTCCTTCCAGACTATTCATTAAATAGATTAAAATTCCTTGTTGAAACAACCTGTTATTTGAAAAAGTTTCGATAAACAGAAACTGCTGGAAATTACAGTTTTGAAAACTACAACTTATGGAGAGAATTGGAGAAAATGGACTCCCCTTCTAAATCAACCTCTATCTTCGTTAGTTTATACATCAAACAGTTCGTGGTAACGAACTGTAGTAAGGAGCGACCCGGCTCAATATTAACCAAAACTCTAAAAAATGGAATTCTGATACCAATACCTACAGCAAAAGAATCGCATTTTAATGCTGATTTTAAATATATAAGTTTCATCAAGTTTAGTCTTACCCATCAAAAGTTACGAGCCTGAGAAAATTTGCGTTATTTTAGAAAATAGGGGGAAACGCCCCCTAGAAGTCATATAATCTTAACGAAAATCACGCCATCAGATTCAGCGTATCAGAGAACCCAGAAGTTTCAAGCTCCTATCTACAAAAATGTGGAATTTTGCATTTTTTGCCAGAAGGCAGATCACGGAAGCGTGTTTATTTGTTTTTTTGTTTTTTGTTTTTTGTTTTTTTTTCCCCAGGGGTGATCGTATCGACCCAGTTGTCCTAGAATGTTGCAAGAGGGCTCATTCTAACGGAAATGAAAAGTTCTAGTGCCCTTGTTAAGTGACCAAAAAAATTGGAGGGCACCTAGGCCCCCTCCCACGCTAATTATTTTACCAAAGTCAACGGATCAAAATTCTGAGATAGCCATTTTATTCAGCGTAGTCGAAAAACCTTATAACTATGTCTTTGGGGACGACTTACTCCACCACAGTCCCCATGGGAGGGGCAGCAAGTTACAAACTTTGACCAATGCTTACATATAGTAATGGTTATTGGGAAGTGTACAGGCGTTTTCAGGAGTGTTTTTTTGGTTGGGGGAGGGGTTGAGAAGAGTGGGATATGCTGGGGGAGCTTTCCATCGATAATTTGTCATGGGGGAAGAAAATCTCCATGAATGGAGCGCAGGATTTACTAGCATTATTTAAAAACACAATGAAAAAATAAATATGAAAAAGTTCTTTCAGCTGGAAGTAAGGAACAGCATTAAAACTTAAAACAAACAGAAATTATTACCCATTTGAGGGGCTCACCTCCTCCTAATACCTCGCTCTTTACGTTAAAGTATTTTTAGTAATTTCAACTATTTATTCTGCGGCTTTTGTGATTCTGGGGTCATTCTTAATGAATTGGGACAAAATTTAAGCTTTAGTGTAAAGAGCAAGGATCTGACAAGGGGGCGAACCCCCTCATATATGTAATAAAAATATGAGAATACAAAAGTTCTTTACGTAAGCTAATTTATAAGTTACGTAAATCTTTTACTAATAAAAATATTCGTAAAAAATTAAAAGTTCTAGCTGCCTTTTTAATTGACCAAAAAATCGGAGGGAAACTAGGCTTCCTCCCCCGCTCTTTTTTTCTCAAAATCATTCGATCAAAATTATGAGAAAGCCATTTAGCCAAAAAAAAAATGCAAATTTCGTTTTAATTATTCCTCTGCGGAGAGCCAAAATCAAAACATGCATTGATTCAAAAACGTTCAGAAATTAAATAAAAAAAACAAGTTTTTTTAACTGAAAGTAAGGAGCGACATTAAAACTTAAAACGAACAGAAATTACTTCGTATATGAAAGAGGCTGCTTCCTCATCAACGCCCCGCTCTTTACGCTAAAGTTTTTTACTGTTTTAAAAAGAAGAATTGAGAGACAAAGTCAAACTTTAGCGTAAAGAGCGGGGCGTTGATGAGGAAGCAGCCTCTTTCATATACGAAGTAATTTCTGTTCGTTTTAAGTTTTAATGTCGCTCCTTACTTTCAGTTAAAAAAACTTGTTTTTTTTTAGTTAATTTCTGAACGTTTTTGACTATTTTTTAATGTTTTTTACTGTTTTAAAAAGAAGAATTGAGAGACAAAGTCAAACTTTAGCGTAAAGAGCGGGGCGTTGATGAGGAAGCAGCCTCTTTCATATACGAAGTAATTTCTGTTCGTTTTAAGTTTTAATGTCGGTCCTTACTTTCAGTTAAAAAACTTGTTTTTTTTATTTAATCTTGTCACAGGTCGATTGTTTACTACATTCATGAGATTAAAAGTGCCTCATCCCGTCACACTGGTCAGGATACCACAAAAATAAACCATAAATAAACAAAAGTCTAAATCCAAAATCAAATTTCCTAAATCTTCTCTTCTTCTGCTCCTATATGTGTCCTATGTTCACGTTACCAATTCTGCAGGGCCCAGCTTGGTTTAAAAGTCCACAGCCAACCCATCGTGTTTCTAGCTCCGGACCATCAGAATAGGCTACATAATCATCATGTTAAGCAGTCTGGTCAGGGTTTTGAAGAAGCTAATAAGTTGATAATTGTCGGACTAACATAGTGACAAGACTTCCTCTTGGTCTCCCCCTATTATTTATGGAGCTATTGGGTAAAGGTTTGGGTGGAATAGGAAGTGATTAGTAATAGGAGACACCATCCCCCAAATACTATCATTTGGGCAAGACTAAGCCCTGGTAAGGTAATAGTAAAGCCACAATCAGTTGCTGTCTAAGGAGACTGATTGTCATATCTGGCCTCCAAAGGTAACTCCTCCCAGCCAAACGTCAAAGTCGATTACCTCAGATAAGAGATAGGACAGACCTCCAACCACTTTCTTCGATCATTTATGTTATTATAATCAGGGCATATCTTCAGCATTCCCATTGTCCGGGTCTGGCTCTCATTTTGAAGTCACATCCCTGGTGGCAAACGGGCCTCCTTGTCAGACGTCAATTGTCTAGTTTCATTATATTTAACCATGGTAATGGGTTATGTTCCGTATTAATTTAAAATTTGTGGCCATAAATGTCATAACCAAAATATTCCTGGCTGCAAAGGGACTACCTTGCCAAACGTCAATTGTCTAGTTTCATTATATTCAACCACTGTAATGGGTTATATTCCGTTTTAATTTTAAATTTTGGCCATAAATGTTATAATCAAAATATTCCTTGCGTCAAAGGGGCCTCCTTGTCAGACGTCAATTGTCTAGTTTCATCCTATTTAACCATCGTAATTGGTTATGTTCCGTATTAATTTAAAATTTTGGCCATAAATGTTATAATCAAAATATTCCTGGTGGCAAAGAGACTGCCTTGCCAGACGTCAATCGCCTAGTTTCATTATATTAAACCATCGTAATCGATAATGGGCATAAATGTCATAATCAAAATATTCCTGGTGGCAAAGGGACTACCTTGCCAGACGTCAATTGTCTATTTTCATTATATTCAACCATTGTAATGGGTTATTTTCTGTATTAATTTTAAATTTTTGGCCAGAAATGCCATAATCAAAATTTTTCACTGCGTTCAAAATTGAACTGTCTGTTTTAAGAGCAAATGGTAATAAGAAATCTTGGTTTCGAAGTATTCTATCATTACAAAGGGCGATGTTCAGTGCATTAGCCGTATTCTTTTCATTCTTACCCTAGCTTACGGGGTCTAAGGCTTCCTAAGTCTGACACTTGTCTAATAATCCCAATCAAGACACAAACGGACTTCTTTTCTTGCAATAGGGACCACAACATTTCGAACTGTCTGTTTTTTCTTTCAGCGGGTTGGTATATTTTTTTTTCCAGCTTTATTGTTGGTTACACTCGTGAGGTGAGTATTCGATATCGGACTCGCCGACCCAGACCGTGTAGGATATGAGCCAACAGCAAACTTAAAACTTTTTGAGACTTTTTGCACTACAGTTTTGTATTTATAAAGAAAGTATTAGTAAGTGACTCCTGTATTCATGCAAACTATAAAAAAGAGTTGGAAGTTGGTGATGGTCCTCCAGGCCAAACTAGTTCTCATGTTAGCTCTGATGGTAATGCTTAAGCCTTGACTTACTTTGACTTAACGCTGTTGCTCAGCAAGGTCACCAGCGCAGAGGGAACTGGCTGACAACGCCGTCAGTCTTCCCCAAGTAGCTCTGTCCAGGGCTAAAGATGGGGCCTCATTTGGGTTGATGTTGCGATTGAGCAGGTGTTGGTTTATTACGTCACCCCATCTAGTGCGTGGCCTTCCTCGAGGGCGTTTCCAGCCATTTTCCGAGGGATTGAAGTCCTAGATGATCCTTGTGGGGGTATTTAGCAGGAGACGGAGTAGGTGGCCGCACCACCTTAGAGAGTGGGCTTCTACTTGTGTAGAGAGGTTCGCCAGCTTGAAAGTCTTCAGGATCTTAGTATTGCGGATCTTGTCATACCGTTTGAAGCCTTTGACTCAACGCAGGTGTCTGGCCTGTACAGCATCGATCCTTCTTAGCTGTGTCTGGTTTATCAGCCATGTCTCAGATGAGTACAGCATGATGCTTGAGACTGTGGCATTGTAAATTTGGGCTTCGGTATGGCGGCTAATTTGCGGTTTGTGGAAGACTGCTCTCAGGATTCGTCCGAACACAGAGCTTGCCTTGGCTGATCTGGCTGAGATTTTGGCGTCAAGTGTGCAACTTTAGGATATAATTGATCCGAGATATATAAATTGCCTTACCACATCGACAGCTTTGCCGTTAATCTCAACAGTTGACAGTGGTGCTGATGTGGTCCTTTCTATGGGCATGATCTTCGTTTTCTTCCAGTTGAACTGCAGCCCAAACCTAGAGGCTGTGGAGAAGGATGTCTCGAGTGCAGATGATAAGTTGGTCGAGATTGTCCCTAAGAACAACTACATCCTCCGCGAAGACAACATCGGACAGAGTTCTTCCGTCATAACTGATGCCAAAAGGGCGGGCATGGTGTGTCTTGTTCAGGATGTGGTCCATGACGCAGTTAAACAGCTCAGGTGCAGCAGTCCATCCTTGCCGTACTCCATTTTGTATGGGGAAGGAAGAAGAAATCTTCCCGTTAACCAGGACGGTGCTTTCTGTGTTGCTGTAAAGTTCTTTGAATAGGCTGACTATCTTTATGGGTAGGTCTGCAGCTTTCAGGACTAGCCAAAGGGACGGTCTGTCAACAGTGTCAAAGGCAGAACGAAATTCTGTGAAAACTATGTAGGCTTTTTTGTTGGATTCCACTGTCCTCTCAACGATCTGTCTAACCGTGCGAATCTGCTCAGTTGTCGGTCTTCCTAGCATGAATACGGCTTGTTGGGGGTGGCGTAAAGCATGTAGGAAACTTTTTGCACGTTTCAGCAGTAGCATCGCAAACAGCTTTCCAGGAACAGATAGTAGGGTGATACAGCGGTAGTTGCTGTAGTCTGTCTTGCTGCCCTTGCGTTTACAAACTGGCACAAGGATTCCTTTCTTCCAGTCTGATGGTATAGCTTCAGTGTCCCAGATTATGCTGAACACTATCTGCACCCAGATTATTATTGCAGAGCCGCCTGTTGTGAGTAGCTCAGAAGCGATGGCACGAGTGCCAGCTGCTTTATTGTTCTTAAGTTTCTTTACGACCGATCTGATCTCCTCAGGAAAAAATTCTTCACCGTTGGGGGCAGCGGTACTTTCTACAGCAGCAACAACAAGCTCTGGGTCAATGCAATCAGGTATATCTCAGTTGAGCAGTATGTCGAAGTGTTCCTTCATTAGACCAAGACATTGGGACTGATCAAATATGGTTTGTCCATTCAGTGCTTTCTGGCTTGTGGACGCCATGGTGTGTTCTTTCATGGTTGTGTCTTTCTTTTAGGCAGCTTGCTTGAGCTCAGCGGCTTTGCCTTCAATGAAGTCTTTCTTGTCCTTGTGAAGCATAGAGTCGCTCTATTTGTTGAGCTGTCTGTAGAATGTCATATCTCAGCGTAGTCTTGCTTGCCGTCTCTGCTCGATCACTTCAAACGTAATAATAATAATAATAATTTATTTATCACCCATTTTACAAGAACAGAGGTTAAGTGGAGTAAAATACGAAAGAAAAATAGCAAAATTAATACAAGAAACAAATTTAATCACATACAGAAAAAGACGGATAAGGCGATGAAAACATCCTAGCCTATAAATCGCTTCAATAGCTAGATTGGCAGATAATTTTTCGAAAGCACCAGTGATATCTGTCGCACAATACTTTTTAACGAGTTTTGTATTCCGGTAAGAACGACGTAGATATAAAAGAAATTTGCAGTACCGGTAATAATTTATACGAATACGTTTTAGATCACCAGTCAACAGAAGTGGCCTAATACCAGAACAGAAGAGTACAGAATGATCGCAAAAATTTGAATAAAGCCGAGTTAGCGCTCATCTCCTATAGTGTCCACGATTTTCTACAATCTTAGAGTAACCGAGCCTCAGGTTATCATTAATATCTTTGACAGCACAAGACCGGAGAGCATTCATAGAATCACAAACTGTTATACCAAGCCAACGAAACGATTTAACACGAGGAATATTAAAAAAATTGCAGTGTAGTGAATCTGAACAATTATTACTGTTGAAAACAAGAAACTCGCACTTGTCAATATTTAGGTATAGGCCGATTTCACGGAAAGCAGAAGTAACTGACTTCACTGAACGGGCAAGAGCAGACTCAATTTAACTAATCAGAAGAAGGTCATCCGCATAAGCCAGATATGAGAAATCAGATGGTCCTAGTAGGCACGTAGTCGATATTTGATAGTACATTTTCAATACAAGCATTAAAAATATACGGCGAAAGAACTCCCCCTTGTCTTACACCGCAACGAACAGGGATATGACCAAAATAAGAATTATCTAATGACTTAAGGCGAAGGTAAGAATGGGAGTACCAAAAACGAAGCACGTGAATTACCGACGGATTTACTCCTCTCTGGCATAATGCTTAAGGAGATGGAACCACTTAAACGAAAGTCTAAAAATTCTAAAAAATACATGGATACTTACTTATCTTATTCCTTAGGACACTTTGCTTCCATTTCCCCCCTCTAATGGAGCAATATGCAGCCCAGTTTATGCGTGGTCATTATATGTTACAATAAAGCTAGTCCTTTTTTCGTAATTTAAACAAAAAAAACAAGTTTTTTGAAATGAAAGTAAGGAGCGAAATTAAAACTTATAACTTTAACTCTTTCTCTTAACTCTACATTTTAAACAGTAAAAACTTTAGCGTAAAGAGCGGGGCGTTCAGGAGGAAAAGCCCCTTTCATATACGGAGTAATTTTTTTCGTTTTAAGTTTTAATGTCGCTACTTACTTTCATTTTTTTTAAAATGTTTTTTTGTCTAAATTTCTGGACGTTTTTGAATTAATGCATGTTTTGATCTTGACTTTCCGCACATAAATAATTAAAACGAAATTGGTAGAATAATTTTTTGGGCTAAATGGCTTTTTCATAGTTTTAATCGGAAGATTTTGAGAAAAAAGGAGCGAGGGAGGAGGCCTAGTTGCCCTCCAAATTTTTTATTACTTAAAAAGGCAAATATAGCTTATAATTTTTTACGAACGTTTTCGTAAGTAAAAATATACGTAACTTACGAATTAAATGACGCAGCAAACTTCTATATTCGTATGTTTTTATTGCGTATATGAGGGGTCTCAACCCTCGTTGATATCTCGCTCTTTACATTAAAGCTTAAATTTTGTCCCAATTCCTTAAGAATGACCCCTGAATCACAAAGGCCGTACAGTAAATGGTTGAAATACTAAAAATACTTTAGCGTAAAGAGCGAGGCATAACGAGGAGGTAAACCCCTCATATTTGTAATACTCTCTGTTCGTAATTAAGTTCCCCTATGGAAAGATCCTCCCACGTAACCCTGCCATCAACTCTCCCCTCCCCCCGAAACCAAAAAATCCCCCCGAAAACGTCCGTACACTTCCCAGTAACCATTACTATGTGTAAACACAGGTCAAAGTTTGCAACTCGCAGCCCCTCCCACAGGGACTGTGGGGAAGCAAGTCGTCCCCAAAGACATAGTTAAGTTTTTTCACACTATGGTGATTAAATTGGCTATCTCAGACTTTTTATCCGGTGACTTTAGGAAAAAATTAGCGTGGGAGGGGGCCTAGGTGCCCTCCAATTTTTTGATCACTTAAAAATGACACTAGAACTTCTAATTTTCGTTAGAATGAGCCCTTTCGCGACATTCTAGGACCACTGAGACGATACGATTACCTCTGGGGAAAAAAAAACAACCAAAAACAAATAAACACACATCCATGATTTGTCTTCTGGCAAAAAATTCGAAATTCCACATTTTTGTAGAAAGGGGCTTGAAACTTTTACAATAAGGTTTTCTGATACGCTGAATCTGATGGTGTGATTTTAAGATCATATGATCATATGACATTAAGATCATATTACTTTTAGGGGGTGTTTCCCCCTATTTTCTAAAATGAGGCAAACTTTCTCAGGCTCTTATCTTTGGATGGGTAGGACTAACCTTGATGAAACTTATATATTTAAAATCAGCATTAAAATGCGATTCTTTTGATGTCACTATCGGTATCAAAATTTCATCTTTAGAGTTTCGGTTACCATTGATCCGGGTCGCTCCTTACTACAGTTCGTTACCACGAACTATTTGATTATTTTATAGGTTAGTCTTGGGCAAACCCTAAATGTAACCTCAAATAGCAACGTAGCTGAATATACTGGCGTAATCAAATAACTCTGATAATTTAAAGCAACAATCGGTAAATGTTTCCTGGCAATCCTAGTTCCAGTACTAGTCGAATAAATGTAAACAATTCATTTCTAATTTCGTTGGACTAACTACTATCAAAGATACATCCCATTCCACCATTGGGGTTGAATTACTTATGGCCTCTAAGCTTTAATTGTGCACTCAAAAATATTTTGCAAAGAATCAAAAAAAAATCTAAAAATGACCTTCTTGGGAAAATTTCATAGAAATGTAGAAGAGACACAGAACTTTTTGTCACGGATCCCTCAGTAATAATTTCATATTGTGCACAAATTTGATATTACCTAGTCCCTAACAAGCAAAATTTCAAAGCTAGAAAGTAGGCTCGGAAAAGGCTGGGACAAACAATTTCTATCTTTCATAAAAATTGTCGGAAATTTTATAAACATGAAATTAACTTCTCTTCCTCATTTTATGATCCCTCTACCAAAAAAAAATCGAATTTCTATCTCTAACCGTTACAGACCCATACACTACTGATCAACATAAATATAAGCTTTTATAAGTATTAAAGAGAAACTGTTTCAAATGTATTTTATTTCAGTAATTCGCAAATGGCGCAAAAGCCCTACTTCGTTTGAAGAGGGCAATAACTCTTATGTACGGTAATTTCTGTTCGCTTTAAGCTTCAGCCAAAGAAACTTGAGGCTCTTAAACTAAGCGGGAGAAAACTAATTGGGGAAGATTGGTAAATTTATATTTGACTAAATTTATATAGTTTCTCCAAGTTCATGCGGTTGGGAGTGCGCTAAATTATGTTAGTCAGGTAGGTTGGACCACAATGCCAATTGCTAGTGAAGGTGCTACTTGACAAAATCCTTTATCATTATATAATATTTTTACTTTTAGATTTACTCAAACATAAACAACAAGCTTGTTGGACTTTTGCTTCGAGCGAGGAAACATCATCTGCTAATGTTTGAAGGGGAGACGCTTTTCCAGGTAACTATTCATCCTTTTTGCATTAACTTTTGATTTTTGAATGTTTTTTTTTTTAGAACTTAGCGTATACTAAGAAATGAAACATATAAAATATCAGAATATTAGCTTATAACCAATTTACCAATGGTTACAATTGTCACTTTTTTTCTTTTTTTTTTTGCTGTAACCAGGTTTATATTACAATACTGAAATCAAAGCTGTCCCTGCTGCTTATGAATCAAATCATGTAAAAAAAAGCTGTAAAAAAAAAATTGTAAAAAAAAGCTGTTGGCTTCAACAACGTAATATGGTTGTCGTTATCGTTATTACGCAAGTTAACTGATCAAGTTTCTTCATTATCTAAACATATTTATCAAAAAATCAATTTTAAAAAATGAGTTAGATGAAACATATAGGCCCTTATGGAAAAAATTGCGAAGAATGCTCAAATTTCTTAGGGGGTAGGGGTAGCCCATGTGGTGGAAACAGAGAAAAATTTCGCAATACTAAATGCCTGTTGTTGATTTTTGATACTACTACAACTAACTACTAATAACTCACCGCACCACCAAGCCAACTGAGGCCAACACAGCTACGCACGCTCCTCCTCCAGCCTAATCTATTCATGGACTCCCTCTTTAAACCCTCCCAAGAAGTTCTCATTTTCCTTAGATCTTTATTTATGACATCCTCCCACCTCAGGCGAGGACTACCTGCTTTCCGTGTAGCCCCAGACGGTTGGCCAAAAAGGACAATCTGTCATCCTTCATCTGCAGAAATTGTCCTAACCATCTCAACCTTTCTTTCATTATACCCTAAAAAGCGGGATTGAACCACGTTTTTCGTTGACCTTCTGTTTGAAATACGGTCTGTCATCTGGGTACCCAGAACAATCCGTAGGCAATTTCTCTGAAAAACTTCTAGTAAATATTCGTCCGCTTTTCGGAGTGCCCTTGCTTCAAATTTCTTTCATAGATGTTTCAAATAACACTGTTCAAAGTACATACAGCGTTCAATCAATACAAATTCTGCAATAGCCTTTAAATGGCTTACTTGTAGGAAGGGGGTGGAACTGCAGTAGTCAAACTCCTGTTTGTTTGTAGGAATTTCTGTTTGTTTTATTTGAATTTATTATTCATTCTAATGTCTTATCACTTTAAGGATTTACTTATTATCCTTATTTTTGATGTTATTGTTTATTTGATTTTCTGTTAATTTTCGGTTTCATTTGTTCTTTGATTGTAATTTCTGACCGTTTCAAATTTGAATGATTATGGGACTTTATTTCTGCTCGGGTTTGATTTTAATGCTGCTCTTTACTCTTCTTTGAAAATATCACCTTAAACTGAAAAATTCATGGTTAAGAGCCAGGGCGTGATACATTGCCCCATTGGAAAGTATAATCCTGCTGGGTTATTGATTGTGTGAGGGTTGCCACTTCTTCAGCACCTTGTGACAAGCAGTCTTTCCAGAAACGACCAGAAACGACCAGAAACGAGTTTCCTGAGTTTCCAGAAATTTCCAGAGTTTCAAGAAAGGCTTTCAACTACTCTACTGTCACAAGGTAAACGATAGGACTTGAACGTAGGATTGAACGAGAAACCCGTTGGTTAAGAGATACAGCTCAATCCGCAGCATCGTCACATGGTGGATTATACAGATCAAAATTAATTAATCCGTTTGTGAAATGTAACATTGACCCACGGTGAGGGCCGAAGGCCTAAGATGCCACGTTTGATTATAAAAGGAGTTACAAAAAAAAATTGAGAATCATATAAAGGTAGCAATACTAAAAGACCCTGGAATTTAATAAAATAACTGCTAAGGGGTAAAAATAATAGAAGAAGGAATTGCAATAGGAAGAATTCATATACTTAGGAATAAGGATATTAGTGATATTTGGGTGGCCCTTTTCCGTTTTTGTAAATATATTCTTTATCTTCCTCTTTGGTATAGGAATAGAAAAGTAATAAATAAGTTTCACCTCCCGAATATTACTGAAAAGCTGACTGGTTTACGCAAAAAGATTTTGGGAACAGCGTATCGGTGATGATCACCTCAAAATGGCTGAATTCGTTTTTTGTATTAAAATAATTTATTTAATGTTATTGTTATTTAATTTTTTTGGTGATTTCTTGTTGTTTGCTTTTTTCTTTATGTTATTGTTGATTTTCGCTTGTGTTTACTCCACTATTTATCTTTTTACGTAAGTGGGCTACAAACAAATATATAATAACTGAAAGCTGGCTTTATTTTTATAGAGGAAAGGGAAAGGCGTGCGAAAATTCGATTAGATACAGATATTAGACTCAAAGTGCGATTGCAAAAGCATCGGCAAGATAGACCTCTTACTTAAGGTAATCAAGAACCTTTGAGGCCTATAGCTCAAGATTGAGCAGGAAAACCAGAGGGTCTCCTTTGGGGCGACGGTATCCCTAGTTTCTCCTGAAGTTTTATCAAAACTACAAAATTCTTGGATAAAAGTGCATCACAAAGCAACCAAGGTGGTCAGTGGATAGTAATCAGCAACAGAAAAACAAAAAATCAACGAATAGTTGACATGGCTCTATACCACTACTAAAGTCAATAAAAGTGAGGTAAATATTGATGTAACTAGCAGCTTTTTTCAACTTTATCACAGGAACAAACGCAGGCAACAAAAACAGGAACGGATATAAAAACAAAAAGAGATACTCAAACATAAATCATTAAAACATAAACCGGAAAAACGCAGGAGCACAGGAACATGAACAGAATGAACGGGAATGAACACACGAACAAAAACAAAAAAAGGTACAGGATAGGATAAGCACATGCGTGAAAGAACACCAACACAGAAAAAAAGATTGACATTAACAATGCACTGGACTAGCAGAGGAACAAAAGAACAAAGAAGCAATGGAACACTGGAACAAACTCATGGACATGTACAGCAGCAAAAAAAGGAACAGAAACTGTAACGAAAACAATAGGAAACACAGGAATACAAAACATACTAACAGAGGAATTAACAGAAACTATAGGAACTAACAGAGGAAACAACATAGTAACAGTTAATGAATAACTGTCGATTAGAAACTGAATGATCTAGTTCTCTTTTTAAATCAAATTTTGAAAGTAATTTCGATGTGTGACGAAAACTACATATATCTGCAGCAATGCCGTTATTCATAGTGCAGTTCGCTCTTTGCTAGACTCTATATAAGAAAATACTTAAAACTTTTTCTTGTGTTATATATTAGTATGTAATATAATTAATTTGATAAAGTAATTTGATAAGAAATACCTGTAACAAATTAGTGCATTTTGGATGTAGCTTAGGGTTACATCAAGTCATTGAAGGGACTGGGGTGCAGTTTAGATGGAATCTAATGTATTTAGTCTACAAAAGTTTCCGGAATGTGCTGATCAGAGTACCCCCTTTAAAGACCTTATTAAACAGCTAAATTTTTTCTATGTAATATCGTTTCCGAGTACGTCGTGTAGAAGAAGTGATCGTAAAAATTTAAAAGAGAAACTCTTTCGCTTGGAAATCGAAAGTTCTAGCGGCCATTTTAAGAGGCGTAAGTCATTGGACGAAACAGATGTAATTTTTACAAAAAAGTATTTTCTGAATATACAGAAAAAAAATGTTAAAGAATTGCTCTGCTTATTTGCCGTATGGACTGTTGGAGGGTAAATACGATTAAATTCTAAAACAAAGTCAAAGTCTGGTTGTGTGTTATGGGCTCTTGGAGGCTAGATGTGATTAATTATTTAAAAATGAATAAAAAATTTCATTTAGGGGAAAATATACTGGGGAATGGTTTATTTAAAAAAGTTGTGATAAGGCTTATTGGGGATTAGAGGTTATTAATTTTCAAAATAGTCAAAGACGATTAAAAATTTCAAATTAGGTTAATAAAATGCGGTGAAACCGGTGTCTATTAGGTGCACTAACGTATCTCTCGGGCTAGACATCATTAATTTTTTTTTTTAATATAGTGAAAGACAAATAAAAATTTCGAATTAGGTGAACAAAATATCGGGAAAAGGGCCTGGTTAGGTGAATTGAGAAATCACGGAGGCTAGATTTAATAGATCTTTAAAATCAAATCAAAGAAAACAAAATCGATTCAGATGAATATAATATTAGGGGGAAGAGAGTAAGCGTAGATATGTTGCCCTCGACAAGTGGATGAGCTATAAATAATAATAAAAAGCGAATAATAGTTTATGATTGAAGAAGGGTCAGATAAACGGCAATTGGAGCGACTGGGTCCAATCGGGCCTCACGTCTAAAAGGCCCCAGCTCTGCCATCTTATTAATTAAGAGCAAATCGTCAGCATAAGCAAGGTAAGAAAAATCTGAAACATCAAAGAATTACGTAGAGGATATTTTCGCAAGCACGCCAGAAACACAAATTTTAAAAAGTGTAGATGGCAAAACGCCACCTTGTCTTACACCTCTTTTAACTTAGTCGTAGTTAGAAAAAATTTCAAACTAAAGAAAAAGAATTATAACACCAATACTACAGACGCAGAATATCTGAAAAATCAACACCTGAAATATAGAAAAGAAAAAAAGTTGGAAATGGATTGCACTGTCAAATGCTTTGAAAAAATCTAGAGCAAAAATACAAATTCTTTTACTCTTAGAATTATTATCCAGAAGAAGAGATGCTAAAATACGATGACAATGCTGAAAACCTATCCTAGGCCAAAAACCAAACTGGTTCTCTCCGTCATTAATCCTATAGTTCGATGGGGATAAATTATATATCACTTAATTTACTTATATTGCAAGAAACAGTAATAGGCCTGTATGAAGAATAATCACCAGGAGATTTTCCCCGCTTTAATGTTCGACTTATAGTGCCATACAGGAAACTCTCTGGAGCACTAAATGTGTATATACACATCTGAAAAAGTAACTGTAAATGAAAACTAAGTGCAGGGCAACTTTGCAAAAGAAGAATTTTAGATATCCCATCTATATTAATAGAGACAAATTTTAAATTCTTAATACCCCTACCCGGCCCTGAATTGAAAAGTGAAAAAAACACATATAACTGTCTTAGGAGTTTCAGGGTCTTGATAATTTTAAAATTAGTTATGAAAAAACAAGTAAATTTCATATTGATTCAATTTTTTGAGGGGGATGGAGGGAGGGTAGTGCATAGAAAAAATATAAATATTTCTCGATTTTGATGAATTATGAGTTAATGCGAGTGTACATTGAACATGGGCGTCTGTGTGGGATCTCTTTGGAAGATGAGATTTTATTGATAATTATAGAAGATGAAGAAAAACCATGGTGTATGATTAAAGAGTGAAGAAAGCAAAATAGTTGTCTTAGAGGTCTTGGGGGGACTATATGTCAGTAAAATATGAAAATAGAGCTAAAAAGCTTTTCTACTATACGACTAAATTGATGGGAGGGGGGCTATTGAAAAAGCAAATCCAAATAATTCAAGATTTCGAGAAAACTTAAGTTAACTAGAGCGAAGACTGAGCATTTGCGTCTATGTTGGGGTTCTTAGAAAAATTACTTATCATTAATAATTGAAAAAAAAAAAGTCTAGGTTTTGATTAAAGAGTGAATGAACCACATATACCCGCCGTAGGGGTCTTCGGAGGACTAGATATCAGCAGCTTTTACATATAGTTCTGAAAAAAAATTATATTATATGAATGAAATCTAAACAAACAAATACAAAGTAGAAACAATAGGGAAAATCTTTTCAAGACAGTGGAAATCAATTCTGTGAATATTTCGGCCCTATGTCCAAGAGCCGTCTTCAGCACAATAGGAGAACAATAGAGGAAATATGTATATATAAATAAACTTACAGTAAATTGTGAGAATTAAAACTAAATAATGTTTTTTAAACTTTTTCAAAAAACAGCACTAGCATCCTTACTTCAACGAAATTCAACCAGGACTGACAAAAAAAGAATGAAGTGAGAATATAAATTCATTCAAACTAAAGAGAACAAAGTGATTAAATGCAATTTCTCAGAGCCAACTTTGCTTTTTTAGCAGCCTGTCTCAAAGGCTTTTTCGTAGCTGGTTCAATACTATTGTAAATCGGTTTGGTAAAATATTTTGTTGGATCATTTTTTTAAATTAAATTTGAGTATAAAGAATTTAGTGAGTATTACCCTAAGTCGCTGTTCAAAGGAATATTATTATTTATTTTGAGATAAATTTCGATTGATTCTCGAACCACTTGTTTTATCCCAATGTATATCCCAAAAATCACAACAAAATTAGAAAAAAAATTAACAAAAAATTAAAAAATATTTACACAAAAAGTAATCCGTACGCAGTTTTTACTAATAATTTTAAAATCATTAATTTCTTAAATTCCGGCAAAGATAAGACCCCAGTTACTCGCCAAAGAGGGGTCTATCAAATACCCTGTGATTTTGGAAAATTCTTTGTCGGCAGGACCCATCAGAATCTAGAAAAACGGTTGCAACAGCATAAAAAAGACATCGACAAGGCATTAATTTAAAATAGTTCCAACAACTCCTTTGATTCTGCTATAGGTTGGCATATATTTAATAAACCGTCCCACACGATGCTTTTTGAAAAATCTTCACTCATCAGTAATGATTTAGGGATAAAACAGGTGGTTCGAGAATCAATCGAGATTAATCTCAAAATAAATAATAATATTTCTTTGAACAGAGACTTAGGGGAATACTCACTAAATTCTTTATACTCAAATTTAATTAAAAATGATCAAACAAAAATATTTTACTAAACCTAGTATTGAACCAGCTACGAAAAAGCCTTTGAGACAGGCTGCTAAAAAAGCAAGGTTGGCTCTGAGAAATTGCATTTAACCACTTTGTTCTCTTTAGTTTGAACGAATTTATATTCTCACTTCATTCTTTTTGTCAAACCTGGTTGAACTTCGTTGAAGTAAATATGCTAGGAATGTTTTTTTAAAAGTTTTAAAAAATATTATTTAGTTTTAATTCTCACAATTTAATGTAAGTTTATTTATATATGCATAGTTTCTCTCTTATTCTCGTATTGTACTGAAGACGGCCCTTGGACATAGGGCCGAAACATTCACAGAATTGATTTCCACTGTCTTGAAAAGATTTTCCCTATTGTTTCTACTTTGTATTTGTTTGTTATGGAAAGGCAGTGTGGTATTCGTCGTATTTTCCAAATCTAAACATTTAGAGAAGGTGGAGCAGAGGCGTCCGTGTTAGCGTTCTTGAGGAAAGAAGGTATCATTAACAATAAAAATGAAAAAATGGGGAATAAACACTTGGGTATGAAAATTTTAATATATCAGTCTTGTTGGCATGATTAGTTCTAAATACGCTTTATGAAGGTTCCAAAGACTTGTAAGATTTGTTTATTGTTCTAAATTCTGAACTGTTCTTAAAAGGAAATTCATTTCTTTATCTGGAAATTTTTGAAAAATATTGAATTGCAAGACTATAAAAGCAATCTATTAAACATAGAGGGAACTTTGGGACGGGGGGAGGGGTGTGAAGTATACAATCTGTTAAAATTATCGAAATATGATACCTATGAAAGCAATCTATGAAACTTATATGTATAGACAGACCTCTTTGTTCTTTTGCAAATAATGGCAATAATGTAGCATGCATTTTCTCAAGCTAGCTATTGAAGTGCTTTATAGGCTTGGATGTTTTCATCGCCTTATCCGTCTTTTTTTCTATATGTGATTAAATTTGTTTCTTTTGTATTACTTTTGCTGTTTTTCTTTTGTATTTTACTCCACTTAACCTCTGTTTTGTGAAGTGAGTGATAAATGAATTATTATTATTATTATTTGTCTAGAAATAAATAATTAATGCCTTATCATTTGGGTGAAGGGTGGGTGAAATAAATTCTCAAACGAACCGCATAAATTTGAGCAAAAAAATATTTTATAAATAGGAAAGTTTTGAAATTGGTATAAGGGGTGGAAGACCTATCTTTAGATCAAAAAAGCAATATTATTATCATAAATTGTTCAATCACTGGAAATAAAATAATAATATCCCAATTCTGGCTGTAAACGGTCTTATACATAAATGGTGAAATAAATTGCCAAAGAAAGGTTTATAATAGAGAGAGAAATCTACGATCTGAGGATTGTTTCAAGCCAAAAACAATCTTTTTCGGGATGGTAAAATAAAATGACATTAAATGGTGCAAATTTTGGCAGAAATAACGGTCATAGCTGTCCGTTGAAAATAGTCAGAGATTTTTCAGACATTGGAATAGGAACGAAGAAAAAAAAACATTCATTTGTAAGAAAACCAGCATTGGAGTAGAGCCAAACTTTGCTATGCTCTAAATATATATCTTATGTGAAAACATTCCACTTGTCTTGCATTGCATAATGCTGGACTTGTCCAGGGCTCCTTCAAATAGCAGATTAAGGGGCAAGCAAATGTTTTGGTTCGTCAAGGGTACGAAACAGGTAGATCACATAATGAGCTACTACTGGTTGTGTACTCCCTTTCAGACACAATCAATATAATACTAAGACCAAACAAGCACCCCTTTACGGAAATTCTGGAAAACATAATGAGGTTAACCAGTTTGATGCAGGCATTTTTAAGGCAGATGATATTTCTCAACAGAGCAGCAATGACTAAGCTCTTTGGTGCTAGCAAGCGTTGGAACTCAACCCATTATGGTGCAGAACCTTGAAATAATGAAAGATAACACCTCTAAAAAAGTTGAACAATCTTTGAATGGACAAGAGATAATAGTAAGCTCTGTATTTACTGTTGTCTTTGTCTTTTACAACACAAGAAATTTAGAAAAATTGAAAAAAGGAAAAAAGTATAAGAAAAAAGAAAACCAGTGGAAACATTCAAGGAACAAGTAAAAATTCTTTATAAAATAAACGTAAAATTTTACTCGACTTTGCAAAGTTAGGCCTACCCCCCTTGTACCTGAATTCCCCCAAGATCTGAATCTACACTTTATATTTCATTTCACTTTAACCTCTGTTTTCATTTACGATTTCTAGTCATAGTTGACCAAAATTGAAAATCTTCAATTTTTATTCTCATAAAAACTAATAATGTCTATTATTTTCTAGAGGCGAGATGACGACGTACCAGTTGTTCTACAAATTTCTTTAGATGAAATAAAGCGAATATTCAAGCGAGACGACCAAGACGACAAAAAAGAAGATTCAGATAGTTGCAACAACAATCTTATAGAAAATTAGGCTTATGCCAATTTAGAAATAGGCTGCATCAAGGTTTAGAAGAGTATTTAAATGCTAAGATAACGTTAAATATTGTACCATTGCTTTTTAAATTAATACGTAAATGTCTACATATGTATACCGGTTATGTTTAGAACAGAAAAAAAACGCAGAGAAAATGTTACAAATATGTATTTTACTTCTCGTCGACATTACATACCCTAGGACCTATGAAACAATATAAATCTATTCATAATTTAAATATGAAACAATCATTATTATTCTATTAGCAAAGTCTAATGCAAGGAAAAGGAGTAGAGAAACCCTTTTATATATAAAATATATGCTAAAAATGCTTTTTGGAAGCCTTTACTATGAATAATTTGATAATAGAGCTAAAAAAAAATGAGAAATAGAAGATGTGTCTAATTAGACAAGATGGTGTCATCGTCTTTATTTCACGAGATCTGCAGAAGATGTAGATATGTCAAAAGACATATTATGGAATATACAACCACCGTATTTTGCGTTGTTCTAACAAGATGGTCTAACTAACTTGTTCCAACTAAATTATTCTCAGTGTTAATGAATAAGAATTATTATTGCCAAAAAAGACAAACTAATACTAAAATCAATATGTGGGAAAGTAGACTGTTGTAGTTCTACTAAAATCTACTGCGACATCTCTTAGCTAAGTCAGAGGTCCAGGTAGACCGTGAGTGGTGACCAGGTGTCTGTTTCTGGGCCACAAGGTGCATACAATTCCCTGACTATCTTTACTGACTTCCTCTGTAATGTCATTGAAGGAACGGAGGACTGTTCTTTGAGACCCCCTCCCAGAATGTATCACAAATTAAAATACTTTTGTGGAATATTACTCTGCCGTAGGCGATATTGTCTATGGCCGACAGCAAGTGGTGACCTGATTCTGGACCAAGAGTTACCTGTTTCTGGAGCAAAAGAAATTTCAAATATCTAAAAAACATTGACCGCATATTCTTTTTGACAGTGCGCAAAAAGATGGTCCAAAAAGGCAAAAGGTCAAGGACATCTGGCAGATCGAGTGAGTCATACACTCTGGCTAGTATATTGTTCTTTGCAACAAAAGAAAAGTACAAATACTTTTCGCAACTCTTCACTAAGATGTATAAACAGGAGGGAGCATGTTGCTTTGACTCTGGTATCGACTGGAAGGTCAAGATACTTAACACTTGCAGATGGGGAACAGTTTGACTTGCTATTATGTTCTTTCTGTCATAGTCTTCTGTCGACTGTTGAAAACGCAAGTAGCATTCTTGGATGCAATGAAAGGCACGCCTATTATCCAATACTCACGGCTAAGCACAAAACGTTTTCCTTAATTGATGCCAACGGTTGTCATCAGGTATCATGTATTGTAGGCATAATTAACCAAAGAGAGGATCATGCCCGTAAACATGTAACCGAAAATTGAAAAATAAATTAAAAAAAACTGTCAAGTGAACAAGGATCGCCATTTGACGCTGACTCAAGAATGATAACTATTATTTTGATGAATCTTAATAATGACTTTGTGGAAAGAAATTTGTGAAAATTACAAAAAATAACCTGAAACCTTTCAAAAGGGTTTTCGGATCGACATGACACGCGCACTGTTGAAATCATCATAGTCAAAAACACTATTTTAGAGAATTGCAGTCCTCCCTCTTGAGCAACAAGGAAAATTACTCTTTCACATGGGACGCTGTGCTGGGTCTCCTATTTTTCCCTTTCTTCTGTCGCCGCTAGTGGGGCACTAAAACAGGGGTCAATGGTGTGACTCTATAGGTTCAGCCAGAGTCGACCCAGCTCTAAACATGTACTCGGAGAAACTTGCCGGACAAACACTGAAAGCGTCGGATGGTTTACCCGCAACCAAGTATTGCGCTCCCGGCCGAAGGTAGAAAATCAGGAGATCGGCATATGCCCTACGCAGACCACTGGTTAGCATGCGAAGAAAAAGTTTAGTAAAAGGATGGACAGGGCCTACAGTAACAAAATAAGTCTGAAACCCCTAAAAATGGCGCCGGATCGGAACACCAAGCACACCATTGGAATTATCGTGGCCGAAACCCCTACAGAGGAGGCTTACGGTCCCTTAGCTTGAACAACATGGAAAATCACGTTTTTTGCATGGGAAGCTCCTTTTTTTATTTCTTCGCTGGTTTCCCCGTCAGATCGAAACACAAAGTACACCATTGAATTGCCATGGCCGAAAACCCCTATACAGCAGACTTATAGCCCCTTGGATTGAACAGCAAGGAAAATTCTTCGGCTTGAACACCAAGGAAAATCACATTTTTTCATGGGAAGCTTCTTTTTTTCTCCGCTGGTAGCGGAGCATTGGAACATCATAGAGATCTGTTTAAGGGCTCATGTTAAAGGAGATGGCTACATCTCTTCGCTTTGTAATTAGGAAAACATAATATTTCAAATAAAATCGATTGACAAAAGTTGCATATCAAACAGTTCGTGGTAACGAACTGTAAGTAATGAGCGAGCAACCCGGCTCAATAGTAACCGAAACTCTAAAAAAAGAAATTTTAATATCACTCAAAAGAATGAAATTGTTATGCTGCTTTCAAATATATAAGTTTCATCAAGTTAAGTCCAACCCATCAAAAGTTACGAGCCTGAGAAAATTTGCCTTATTTTCGAAAAAAAGGGGAGCGCCCCCTAAAAGTCATAGAATTTCAATGAAAATCACACCACCAGAGTCAGAATATCAGATAACCCTCCTGTAGAGGTTTCAAACTCCTATCTGCAAAAATGTGAAATTTTTTATTTTTTGCCACAAGAAAGATCACGGATGCGTGTCTATTTCTTTTTTTCGTTTTTTTTTGTTGTTGTTTGTTTTTCCAGGGTGACTGGATCGACCCCGTGGTCCTAGAATCTCGCAAGAAGACTAATTCGAATGGAAATCAAAATTTCTAGAGCCTTTTTTAAGTGACCAAAAATTGGAGGGTAATTAGGCTCCCTTCCACGCTAATTTTTTCCCAATATCACCGGATCAAAATTTTGAGATGGCCATTTTTTTCAGCATAGTCGAAGCATCTAATAAATGTTACACTATTACACTACTATTATAATTATGCCTAAGGGTATGAAGGTGACATTTTCAAGGAATTTTGAGGGGATAAGATGAAGTGAATCCCAACACGCCGTCTGTATGCAGGTTGTCAAAAGGGTGTAACAGCAATATCTTAGGAACAGTTTGGTGTATGAAGTTGAAACTAACAGAGGTTGTTGTGAGGGATGTTGAACAAACAAACAAAAATACTTTTATCCTAATGCTACTGCTTCTACTCATATTGTTACTATTACTATTATTACTACTGCTACTACTACTAATGTCACTAAATCTTATGCTACTACAATTAATTCATTTGCTATTACTACTTCTAAAACTATTAAAGCTAAGAATATTAAGGTGAAAAATTTGGGATATATAGAAACTAAACGGACTAAAATGACTAAGTTCCCCAGTAGCTCTTTTTTGGACCTGCTACTCATTATGGCCTCTAAGGGGACAGAGTGGTATCTTAGTTTTTGTCTTTTGAAGAATCACTATTTCAATCAAGCAGGCAACTTTTTTTAAATAGGGTCATAAACAATACAAATTGTCAAGTGTTAACACAAAGATTTTTCAATAAAAAAACTAGTATTTTTGCTTTTCTGAGTTCTGAGTTCTTTATTTAACAATAAAATTCATAAACAAAAAATTACTTCAAGACAATCTCCCCCATAAGGCTCCATGGCCGGGAGAGAACAGGGGAGAAAAAAAATACCAACACAAAAAAAAATCCAAAAACAAAATTGAGTCGCCCACTTTAATAATCCCCAAAAATGACAAGCTAGGCAGGGGGTAGCACATGATTTTCCCAACTCAATTAAATATCCAACTCAATCCGGAGACATCAACTCCAAGGGAAACCGAAATACATAAAAAAAGAAACAAAAAAAAAAATAAATAAACAAAATTATTTACTAGCTAGAAAATCTCTTACATAATTTTTGAACATACCAAACGAGTGGCAGCTTTCTACGAACTCAGGGAGTGTATTCCAGATCCTGTTAAAAGCTGTCAGAGGGTTGAAGTCAGACCTCACTGACGGAGTGTGAAGAACCAGTAAATTGTTGGAAGTGCGGAGATGATAAGTCGATTGATCAGAAACAAAAGGTATATTATTACATAGGACAGCAGGAAGATGGCCGTGCAACTATAAAAAAACGAAAGAAGAACAAGAAAGAAAATAGAGAGATTTCAAATCAAGCAAGGGTTTAAGTGAAAATCGGTTAGTTTCCTGATTAAGAGTCCTTGCTTTATCAGAAAGTTTTGAAAGTGGCTTCAGAGACGAGGGAAAAGTTGACATCCAAATAACAGAACAATATGAAACATAAGACTGAACTAGGCTGCAGAACAAAATTCTAAGAATCGACCCTGGAAATATGTATTTGAGCTTTCTAAGGATTCCGAGACTCCTGGAGACTTTCGTTTTAATCAGGTCAATATGATGTTTGAACGAAAGATTTTCGTCAAGCAAGATGCCTAGGGATCGAACGTAACGATCCTTAGGCCTACTTAGAGAACCTCTTGATACATTTATTTCATTTAAGTCAAGGCAAGCCTTTGAGACTCTGGAGAAAATGAGAAAACATGACTTTCCGACATTTAAGGCAAGATAATTTACATCAAACCACTGGATAACCTTGTCAAAAAGACCTATCATCCTTGAACGAGGATCAGACTCAGTTCTACCAGTTGTGCCAAGAGTTCTGTCATTAGCAAAATGTGGGATTTGCTGTGGGATTTGCTCAAAAACTTCTAAAATATAAGTTAGCCAGAAATACCTCCAATTACCCGTGATTCTACTAACTTGTTATTCCTGCTTAAGCTTGCCTACCCTCAGTTCATTTTACATTCTATCTAACTCTACCTTACTCGGCTCAGTATGTTACTCAGCCATCGTGAATGGAGCTGTACAACTATTTTGTGTAGATTTTTACCCTTGTTTGATAGTTGAGACCTCAAACAGTTCGTGATAACGAACTGTAAGTAAGGAGCAACCCGGCTCAATAGTAACCGAAACTCTAAAAAACGAAATTTTGATATCAGTAGATCATCAAAAGAATGAAATTTTTATGCTGATTTCAAATATATAAGTTTCGTCAAGTTAAGTCCAACCCAACAAAAGTTACGAGCCTGAGAAAATTTGCCTTATTCTTAAAAAAAGGACGAAACACCCCCTTAAAAGTCAAAGAACTTTAATGAAAATCTCACTATCAGATTCAGCATATCAGAGAACCCTACTGTAGAGGTTTCAAGCTCCTAACTGCAAAAATGTGGAATTTCTTATTTTTTGCCAGAAGAGGGATCTCGGATGCGTGTTTATTTGTTTTTTGTGTTTTATTTTGCCAGAGATGGCCGTATCGACACAGTGGTTCTAAAATGTTGCTAGAGGGCTCATTCAAACGAAAATTAAAAGTTATAGCGCCTAACTCCCCCAAAAGAGAGCGGATCCACTCCGGTTACGTCAATCACGTATCTACGACATTTGATTATTCTACCCACCAAGTTTCATCCCGATCTCTCCACTCAAAGCGTTTTCCAAGATTTCCGATTTCCCCCTCCAACTCCCCCCAATGTCAACATATCTGGTCGGGATTGGAAATACGAGCTCTGAGACTTGAGTTCCTTCTAAATATCAAATTTCATTGAGATTCGGTCACCCGTTGTTAAGTTAAAAATACCTCAATTTTTCCAAATTTACAACCTCCAGCTCCCCCAAAGAGAGGGGATTCAGTCCGAATATGTCAATCACGTATCTAGAACTTGTGCTTATTCTTCCCGCCAAGTTTCATCCCGATCTCTCAACTCTAAGCGAATCCAAGATTTCCGGTCTCCAAGATTTCTGTTTCCCCCCTGCAACCCCCTATTTCCGTGGATCCGATTCTAAAGCACAAGATCCTTCTAAATAGCAAATTTCATTCAGATCTGATCATCCGTTCGTAAGTTACAAATACCTCATTTTTTCTCATTTTCTAAAGAGAGCCGATCCGGTCCGGTTTTTTCAGTCATGTATCTCGGACTTGGGCTTATTCTAACCACCAAGTTTCATCCTGATCTATCCGCTTTAAGCGTTTTCCAAGATTTCCGGTTCCCCCTCCCCCCAATGACACTGGATCCAGTCGGGATTTAAAATAAGATATCTGAGTTACGAGGTCCTTTTAATTATGAAATTTCATTAAGATCCGATCACTCCTTCGTAAGTAAAAATACCTCATTTTTTCTAATTTTTCAGAATTAACCCTCCCTCTCCCCAACTCCCCAAAAAGTGAGCGAATCCGTTCCGGTTATGTCAATCACGTATCTAGGACTTATGCTTATTTCCTCACCAAGTTTTATCCCGATCCCCCACTCTAAGCGTTTTCGAAGATTTTAGGTTCCCCCGACTCCCCCCAATGCCACTGGATCCGGTCGGAATTTAAATTAGAGCTCTGAGACACGATATCCTTCCAAATATCCAATTTCCTTAAGATCTGATTACCCGTTCGAAAGTTAAAAATACCTCATTTTTTCTATTTTTCGATTTAACCGTCGAATCGGGGAAACGACAATTTCTAATTTAATCTGGTCTGGTTTCTGATACGCCTGCCAAATTTCATCGTCCTAGCTTACCTGGAAGTGCCTAAAGTAGCAAAACAGGGACAGACAGACAGACCGACCGACAAAATTTGCGATCGCTATATGTCACTTGGTAGATATCAAGTGCCATAAAAAACGATCAGAAATTAAATTTTAAAAAAAGTTTTTTTCAACTAAAAATAAGGAGCAACATTAAAACTTAAAACGAACAGAAATTATTACGTATATGAGGGGGTTTGCCCCCTCGTCATTGCATCACTCTTGATGCTAAAGTATTTTTAGTACTTTCAAAAGAGCTATTTATTACAATTAAACGGCCTTTGTGATTCAGGGATTATCCTTAAATAATTGTAACAAATTCAAACTTTAACGTAAAGAGCGAGGTATTGACGAGGGGGCTAAGCCCCTCATATACATAATAATTTCTGATAGTTTTAAGTTTTAATGTTGCTCCTTACTTTCTGTTGAAAAAACTTGTTTTTCTAAATATAATTAACTAAAACTCTGGCATCCACCTGCAGTCGTATATCTGTAAATATTAAAAATGTTTCTTTCGTTGCGAATACAATTTAAAAGAAAGTAGGAATCTATTCCTGACTTTGAAAAATTTGTATCTAGAACACTTTGGTGTTTATTTGGGAGACCAGAATAAATTTCGGACCATTCCCTTTTATGTATAACCTGAGTTGAGTACTTGTGACTTTGGACCACGGAAAAGAGCAGTGTATAATTTTGCTCGGTATGATGTGGAGGGAAACACGAAACCCTAAGAGTGATGACTATTTTTTGTCTCACAAGAAATGTATAATATTTTAAGAGGATCCATAGACACAAATAGACATATCGAATCCAGATTCATCTCTAAAATTCTTTTCGTGGACTACAAGAATGCCCATTCCGTTCTTCTGCAGTCTTCCTAGACTTCCGTAAGGTTAATAGACACCAACGCCCCATGCATAATTAAACAGTGACTGAAATAGATTCAACAATTCTTCAACGCTACAATCAGCAAAGATGGAATTATCTCACAAAGTGGCGTTCAAACACTGGACTTAGTCTTGGAACAAGTGTGAAAGCTTACCTATAGAGAACTTTCGACCTATCAGATTCATAATTTCCGACCAATCATGTTCAAAATTTGTAAGTGTTATGAGACTTAGTTAAAGATTGCGTCCAGCATATGAATATCGCTTAAGAGACCTAAACTTGAGAGTGCCGCATTACTTCGATATATCGATATAATTACTTCGATACAATTACGAATAAAAAAGAAAAAAAAACGATTGGTATTCTTGTTCAAACAGTATACAATTTTCTCATAAGGAGGAGAATAGAGATCATGCTTTTAAACTTAAATCCTTTCAATTTTGACATGGGCAAATCTCAAAGTAAAGAACGAACCATTGGGCAATTATAACCAAAAAATTAAAAAATGTGTAAAAAAAAACGGGCTAGGGAAAGAAAATTGTCATTTGTAGCTGATTCAGGAATCTCGTTAGTCTTAATGCTAAATTGTTATTTTGAAAACCAGCTTACGGGAATTTCGACGAGCAGTCTGACCCCCCCAAAATGGCGTCAGGTTGAAACAAAAAGTATACCATAAGAATTGTCATCGCTGAAAACTCTATACAGAATAAGTATAGCCTGGTTTTAACAACCTGGAAAGTTACTTTTGGTATGGGTAGCACCAATCTATCTCCGTTACTTTTTTTTTCTTACCTGCTAGCAGGGCACTGGAATACCATCGACAGATGTTTAAGGGCTCATTTTAAAGGAAATTGCTATATCTACGCACTTTACATAAGTACCGAAACATAATTTAAAAACGAAATGCATTTCTTGACAAAAACTGCTTCTATATACACAAGATGATGAAGGGCATAATAATCATAAATTACAACAATAAATGACGTTATGATAAAACTAAATGGTAACGGCAGTTGTACCATAAAAGGCAAAGACGAGCTCCATGGCGAGTACCCTACTACACTCTAATAGAAGCTCTAAATGATACGAAGCAGTTTTGTGTTCGGAACTGAATGCCTACGGAAATTGGTCACAGCCCATACAGACCATATACAACTATTATCAGTCCCTTAACAAAGCTACAAGTACTCATGATTTCCTCGAGGGACGATCATTTAAGTCCTGAGCTTGCGCTCTTGTAAAAAGTAGATACACTAGAATTTAATTTATCTACTTGTCCATTAGCTTTTAATAAAACAATACCCTAGAAACAAAATTCAGGAAATCTAATTTTTATTATTTAATAACTTTTTGAAATTTGGAAAATTTTTGGGACTGGATTTTGAGACATTGTCCTACTTAAATTTCGAATGTAAAAGATTAAATGGAACAAAGATAATCATACATAGTTTATCCAACGTTTATTTCAATATGTAATATGAGCAAGACAAAGAATAGGGTACAGGCATATAGGAGAAATAGGGTATAGTAGGACAAAAAATTTTTTATTACAGATGGCGATAAATTAGTACAGAAATGAATAAAGTGAAAAAAAAAAAAAACAGAACCAAAGGAAATGATAATTGACAAGACTGGTTTCAATTCTGGAATTAGCACAGCTACCAAAGGCTAATGTTTCTTCCAGTCTCTATTAATATTCTGAAGGCTAATTTACTGAAGAATTAAACCTGATAAATATAAACTATTTATTAAAACAACAAACCAAACATATCACGGCACTAAGGCTACAACATTGTCTAAGGTGGGGGGGGAATGCGCAACCCAATACCATAGGAATTCAGTCATTGTTCATATTGATCACGCGTTGTGCACTGCTTCTAAATTAAAAATTAAAAGATTTCATGAAATGAAGATTTTCATATAAGCCACCCTTACATAAGATAATATGAAAAAAACTTCGTTTTCTTAAAGAGTTAAAGAGGCTGCGTCCCAAAGTCGAACCTTAAAACGTACAGGAATTAGAAAAGGCAGTTGGGGGGCTGCCGCCCCCCAAACCCCCCGCTTTTAAAGACTCTTTTGTACAGGTTTTTTGTTTTTTTGCTAACCCCCCGCTCTTGGCTTGGGAAAGGCCCTCTTTTAATTAACAAAACATTGAAATGAATGAATAATGGAATAACTTCGAAAAATGTTAAACACAAGAGGACAGGAGAACCATTGCGCCGAAACTAGTAATTAGTAACAATGAAGTCCCCCCACAAAAAAAAACCTGTACAAAAGAGTCTTTAAAAGCGGGGGGTTTGGGGGGCCCTAGGGGACCTTAACTTGTGAATTTCAGCCCGATCGGACAACGTTAAAGGGGGGCTTGGGTTGACAGGTCGAAACTTTCGGCCAGATTTTCCCCATGAAGAAAAAGTTGGAGGGGGATGAAATTTTGCAGGTTTCTTAGTTGGAGCTCGGGCTACGAAATGCATCCCTCCCCATCCGTCTGCGACCACTGGAACCGAAGATCGCTTAACATTGTCGTGTGTCGCCTCTTTATAGAGGCACGAGTGTGCCTCCTTGATCTGAGAAAAAATTACGAGCTTTAATACGACTACAAAGAGACAAAACAGGATAAAAACAAAAAGACTTCTTATAACGGGCAGAAAAATATTAAAAAAGAACAGTCAAGGGTGGTTTTGTTTATGGGACAAGGTGAGATATTATAAGGAGGCGTTTCTCTCCGTCCTTACTAATATTTTGATGAACAATTTTGTTACGAGCTTTAATCAATATGACAACAAATTATAATATGACTTAATTTAATTAAATTTAGTATGACAACTTAATTAATATGGCAATTAATTAATAACAATTAATTATTAATTATTAATAATTATTAATCAATAACAATTAATTAATAACAATATGACTTAATTAATAACAATTAATATGACATTTAATTTAATATGACAACAAAGAAAGAAAACAGGATAAAAGCAAAAAAACTTCCTAGAGCGGGCAGAAAAATATTAGTCATTATATTCTTATTTTTTTATCAATATTTATTTCTTTTGTTTTTTATTCAGTAGGAAATTGTTCAAATTTTGTGTGCTGCTAATACATTTTTGTCCATGACGCTTCTCCCCTCCCAAGTTCTCTAAGGTAATCTTGAGCGGGAAATAAAACGCACAAAAATTTAAGTCTATAATTCCTCTTTTCAAGATTGAATCTATCTAAAAGTATCTACAAATTCTTTTTTTTTGGGAGGGGGGTGTTAGCTGAATTCTCGAATCTAAAAAAATCGAACTGCATAAAATTTCTATTTGGATATATTGCTCCAAGATAGAAGTACATGTACAGTGTAAGCATAGAAAATCCCATCTTGGTGAGGATTTATACCAGAGGATTACTGGGGGGGGGGTTGGTAGGCAAAGCTACAAAAGTATTATAAGTCACGGAGAGAAGGAGGAGACAAAGAAAACGGTCATAAACAATGGCTCAATAAAATAAAACACTAGTACTTTGAACTCTTTATTTCTAATTACGATATCTGACAACGCTCTGCAAAATCATTCTCAATGGCATCTTCTTGCACACCCCCTTTCAAGAGATTATTAACAACAGCACGGGCAAGTAAGCCATTTGTCAAACTAGGTGGCGCTGAACAAAAGAGAAGAATATGCGTCTCGAACAGTTGAGACTCATCTGATGATTGTTTTTTAGTGACATCTAAGCTATTTTTCCGACCAAATCCAGTGTCCTTAAGGAATATTTGTAGGGCGTCAGAAATCAATTGATCCAGGTCAACTTGACAGCGAAACTGAAGCTCAGGGTTTCTCTCAAGAATAGTAGCCAAAATACATAATAGCTATAAAAAAAAACCAGCCGAATTAAGAAATTTCAATAATAGTTTTGATTTCGTCAATTCTAAACTTAGTTTTCTCAAAAAAAAATTAAAATTAAAACCTTATTCCTACAGAATTACAGTAAATACAAATATTTTTTTTTTATTGAACAGTTTATTCAAGATGCCTTCTGCTTATCAAACATTTTGTATTATCCAAGTACTCAAGGAGTAAGCTCCAATTCTGCTCTCCATCAGAAAAAAAATAACCCCTTTAATTAATTTGGATATAATGCACAATTTACCTATTTCTTTAAAGACGTCTCCTCGCCATAAAATTCCTATGAACGTTCACGGTGAATATGATAGGAGCAGTCTAGATAAGTAATGTATTGAGAGCATAGAAACTAGCCAAAAGCTTTATGAAGAAAAATAAGGAGCAAATTATACTTATATAAGGATATTTTGTATTTGTGTAATAACATGAATAAGGCGAACACCGCTAAATTAAAATACGGTTCTATTTTTATTAGTCACTCATTGAGGCAAAATGGCTAGCTTCAGAATAATACCGACATTTATCAATTTGGGTATAATGCAATATATATCTTCTGTTGTTTAAGACGTCTCCACATAAAATTCTTACAAGCTTTCATGGTAAACATGACAGGATTAGCAGTGTTTCCCGAACTACGGAAACTACGTTTCCCAAAATAAATTGCACATATATAAAACTCACTACGATTAAAAGTAATTAAAGTTAAAGTTGATGCTGAAACTGTAATAAAGAAAAATGGGAAACAAGTACATCCTTGCCATTGAAATAACTTGGTAACAAAGAACTTGCAGGTGTAATTATGTAAGTAAAAAAAAAATTAAGTCTGTTTTTTTTATTTTAAAACTCTTTCATTCATATTGGTAGCACTTAAAAAAAAAATTAAAAAAAAAAAAAAATCAGCAAAAGGTGAGCAAAAGGTGATCCTTGCCATTGAAATAACTTGGTAAAAAAGAAATTGCAGGTGAAATTATTTGAGTAAAAAAAAATAATTAAGTATAGTTTTTTATTTTAAAACTCTTTCATTTATATTGACAACACTTATAAAAAAAAAAAAAAAAAAAAAAAAAACAAGATTGGAAATTTCGTTAGATGGTTCGGATCCAGTCTTTGGAAACCCCTACTCTACACAAGTAATGTCTGGACACCAATGATTTAAGTTCGGAGCATTATGAAGAAAAATAAGGAACAAATTAAAATTATTTGATTCCTTTAACACCAGTTTTTGTGCAATAATGGGAATAAGGCGAAGACCACTGTAGTAAAACACAATTCTATTTTTATTAGTCACTCATTGAAGCAACACAGCTAGTTTCAGATTAATAACAACTCTTATCAATCTAGATATAACACGCTATTTATCTGGTTAAAACGTGTCCTCGACATGATATTCTTACGAATTTTCATGGTAAATATGAGAAGATAAGTCTAGCTAGACAAAGTAATGTCTAAACACCATGAATTCAAGTTTGAAGTATTATGAACAAAATTAAGACACATATTAAAATTATTTGATTTCTTTAAGTCCGGTGTTTGTGTATCTTTGTGCAATAACGGGAAAAACACAAATACCGCTTAAATGTTTTACTAAAATAGTTTTACTAAATAGAACATTTTTAGTATCTCTAATTTTTATTATTTTACTATTTTTACTAATTATGTAAAACTCTAACTTTATATTTTTACTATTTTTACTAAATTTTTACTATTTTTACTATCTCTAATTGAAGCAGTGCAACCAGTTTCAGAATGACTAATTGTTCAGAACAATGAGATAAATGGGCTTAATAGGGTTAATGCACTTCATGGCTCTTAATAGGATATTTCAAAGTGGAATTTAATTTTTTGCGACAAAATTATGGAAAATACATTTTTATTATTCAAAAATATATTTTTAATAATATATTTTTAAAAATATATTTTTAAAAATATATTTTTATTATACCATTCAATCAGGGAAGCAGAGTTGTGGTTCTCTCGATAGGTTATGTTCCACGTTTAGGGTTATAGGCCGAGTGGATTGGTGCGCTGGATTAAGGATCCTTTGTCTGAGAGGACGCGGGTTCGAATCCCGTCCGAGTCATTGGTGTGACTCTGTAAGCTTAGCCAGAGTCGACCCAGCTCTAAATGGGTACCTGGAGAAATCTGGGGAAAGTAAACAGGAAGGGTGTGCGAAAGCACAGGATGGTTGGCCCCCAATCCCCCATTGCACTGCCTGGCTGAAGGGCCAAGAAACGGAGATCAGCACGTAAAGTCTAATGCCGAATCCTTTACCTTTTTTTACCTTTAGGGTTATTTCTATTCTCTTCTAGTTTTAACACCCCTTCTCCACTTTTCTGTGAAGAAAATATACTTTTTTAAATTTATAATTATCTAAAAAGATTTTTAGGTAATTCTCTCTATTGACCTTTGAAATAGTCTTTTAAAGTTGTCCTCTTAATACCACATTCCTCCATAGCTTTTCGCATCGTGATTTGTCAAAGGTGACGGCTTTGGCTATCTGCTGAATAGATTCCACAATCGGGCAACTTGGCATCTTATACTATACTATATATTATATACTTATACTATACTATAACGTCTTGGCACAGCCGTGAATTTTCTATTAAAGGTTTCTCTTTAAGGAATAAAAAAAAAATTCAAATAGAGCCAGTAGGGATATACGCTCCAATAATATAAATACCAGTTATAAATACCTATTATATAAATAATTAATATTCACCATATACAGACCTAGCCTATACCAATTCAGGGTATATATTTGCACGTTAGTGAGTATATGTGTATGTATGTGTATGTGTATGTATGTGTGTATGTATATGTATGTATGTGTATGTATATATATATATATATATATATATATATATATATATATATATATATATATATATATATATATATATATATATATATATGTATATATGTAAGCCCTATAGATAGGTAGAGTAGCTCCATAGGAGGCTTAGGCCAAGTAGGACCTTGTCCCAGTGGGGCCCATAATAGAAACTGGGAAACCCTCCCCTGGGGGTCATAATTTCAGGTGGAGGAGGAAGAAGGCCCCTCAAATGTACACTCAGCAGGGCCAACTGCCGTGTTCACGCGTCAGATGAGTTACAAACCTTCTCCCAGTAATGGGTTAAATTGCATGGTGAAGCAGAACACCATCGTGGGAGGATCCTCTATAGGAGGACAACTGCGGCAGGGCGTAAGATCCAGATTTATGGACAACGGCCTCTGTAAAGGGCTGCCTCGACCCTTTCGGGGTACCTGCAAGACTGGGAAACTTGTGGTCAATTTTTACCACTTGAGGAGTGGCGCCCCTCGAGGAAATTATAGCCTAGTAAACAACACAGCACTCGTACGGGATTCTGATTATTGGATAATTTTCTGGGCTTGGTTTGTTTTGATGGGCGTTTTCGAGCTGAAAAACCTCTTCCTAGCTAATTTATCTACTATGGGCTGCCTCCCCGTAGTAGCATAATATTTGTAGGCATGAATATATAATGAGTCGGAGGTAATAGGCTTGGGACTGTCTGTGCAGGATTTCGACTCTTGTTGATAGAAGAGCATCGCCAAGTGCTGAAAACCATGTTGTGACCAAGATGGGCCCAGGATTGCACAAAGCCTCCAACTTACTGGAGGTCCCAGGGACTTCTTGCTGTCCGGTTCTAAGCCGGCTTAAGCGCTTCGGTGTAGACTTGAGAAGATATGTTGGTCCCCATCCTGCACTGGTATCCGGGATCACTGCTTTTCTTGAGGCCAAAATAATTTCAAAGATTTAAAGAACATGAAAATTGGAACTTGGAATGTTACGACGTTAAAAAATGACTATCGCATCGACATTTTGACTGACGAATTCAGACGGTTTGAACTGGATTTATTAGGAGTTTCAGAAACTCATATCCCAGGGGTAAGAAGCATGAAATTAGGTGACATAGAATTTGTTTACTCAGGAAGGAAGGATGGGGTACATAGACAGGGAGTAGGGCTCATGATGAATAAGGAAGCTGCTAAGTCTTGTTTAGGCTGGGAAGGTATTAATAATAGAATACTAATTGCTCATTTTATGACTAAAAAGTTTAGGGTATCAGTTATAGTAGTATATGCCCCCATTGAACCAACTGATGGAGATACTAGTGACTCAGATGAATTTTACTTACAGTTACAGGAGCAAATAGACAGGGTACCAGGTAGAAATATGGTGTTTTTGCTAGGAGATTTTAATGCCCAGGTTGGTAGAAATAGGGATAGATGGTATCCTAGCCTAGGTAATTTTGGTGTAGGAAAAGAAAACAGTAATGGCTATAGGCTTTTGCAATTTTGTAGGTGTAACAACCTAGTTATAACCAATACGGTGTTTGGTCACAAAATGGCCCATAAGTTGACATGGTATTCACGTGATGGTAAGACAGCAAACCTTATTGATTATGTTATTGTAAACAGAAGACTAGCAGGATCAATACAAGATACTAGGGTGTATAGGAGTGCCGTTATTGATGTTAAAAGTAAAGATCACCATCTAGTAGTATCTAAGGTTAATTTAAAGCTGAAATTTTGGAAGAGTAACTCCCTCCCGGAAAGTTATGATGTTGGTAGACTTCAGGATGAAAATTTGAGAAAAAAATTCCAGGAACAGTTGAGTACTAAACTTGAGGGTTTAAAATTTGACAATGTGGAAGATGGATGGAATAATTTCAGAAAAACAATTTGTGAAGTTGCTGATGGTGTCCTAGGGAAGAGTGCTAAGACAGCAACTAGGAATATTAGTGAAAAAGCTTTAGGTTTAATAGAGAGTAGAAGGGGTTTGTATAAGAATTATCTGAGCGATAGGTCGTATGAAAACAAAAGGAATGTAAAGAAAGTGGAGAAAGCATTAAAATATGAACTAAGGAGATGTGAAATGGAGGCGATGGATAAAATTGCTGAGGATCTGGAAGATGCGGCTAGACGGCATAATAGTAAAATATTATACTGGCATGTTAATAAATTGAAAGGGAGTAGCCGATCCGGACTAGTCCCAGTTAAAGATAGAAATGGGGTCACAATTAGTGATAAGGAAAAAGTTAAAGAAAGATGGGTGGAACATTTTGAGAATGTGCTAAACCGAGATACAGTTGCAGGAAAAGATATAGATGAAAATGAAAAAGTTTGTGATACCTTGGATGTGAAGGAAGATTTGTTTAGTGAGGAAGAATTAGCGACAGTACTAGAAGGATTAAAAAATAATAAGGCCCCAGGTGCTGATAGTATGATTAATGAGTTCCTTAAATATGGTGGCTCTGAGGTTAGGAATAAGCTACTGAAGATTATGAACATGATTTTTGAAAAAGGGGAAGTACCCAATGATTTTAGGAAAACCTTAATTAAACCACTGTATAAGAAAGGTGACAAGAGTGAATGTCGGAATTATCGAGGCATTAGTCTGGTCTCTGTAGGTAGCAAATTACTGAGTAATATGATACTTTTTAGACTGAGACATGCTGTAGACAAAGTTTTAAGGGAAGAACAATGCGGTTTTAGAAAAGGTAGAGGATGTGTCGACCATGTTTTCACTCTTAGGTTAATAATTGAGAAGTCCCTTCGTTGTCAAACACCTTTGGTCCTTAGTTTTATCGATTATGAGCAAGCTTTCGATTCTGTTGATAGAACAGCGTTGACAAAGGTCTTATCGTTATATGGTATACCAGAAAAATACATTAAAGTGATTTGCGCTATGTACGAGAATAATACTGCTGCGGTTAAGGTAGGAAATGAGGTTAGCAACTGGTTTTGTATTAAATCAGGAGTTAAGCAGGGTTGTGTTCTATCCCCCTTTATATGGATCATTTTGATGGACTTCGTCTTAAGGAGCACAGGAAAGGAAATTGGAGACCATGGAATCAAATGGGGAGGAAGAACGCTCCTGGACTTAGATTATGCTGATGATTTAAGCATATTAGATGAAAGTGTGAGCAAAATGAATGAATTTTTAGAGGTTTTACGAGTTCAGGGTGCTAAAATAGGCTTGAAAATTAATGTTAAGAAGACTAAGTCACTAAGGTTAGGAATAAGTGAAGATGAACAGGTGACCTTAGGTAACGAAAAGATTGATCAGGTTGGGAGCTTCAGTTACCTTGGTAGTATTATTAGTAAAGATGGTGGGAGCAGTGAAGATGTTAAAAGTAGAATAGCTAAAGCTCAGGGTGTTTTTTCACAGTTAAAAAAAGTTTGGAAGAATAGAAAGATAAGCCTACAAACCAAGATTAGAATATTGGAAGCTACAGTGATGACAGTGGTCAAATATGGCTCTGAAGCATGGACACTCCGAAAAGCAGATGAAAATTTACTAGATGTTTTCCAGAGAAATTGCCTACGGATTGTTCTGGGTACCCGGCTGACTGACCGTATTTCAAACAGTAGGTTGTCCGAAAAGTGTGGTTCAATCCCGCTTTCTTGGGCTATAATGAAAGAAAGGTTGAGATGGCTAGGCCACGTTCTACGGATGAAGGATGACAGATTACCGAAGATTGTCCTTTTTGGCCAACCGTCTGGGGCTACACGGAAAGCAGGTCGTCCTTGTCTGGGTTGGGAGGATGTCATAAATAAGGATTTAAAGGAAATGGGAACTTCCTGGGAGGGTGTAAAGAGGGAGGCTTTAAATAGATTAGGTTGGAGGAGGAGCGTGCGTAGCTGTGTTGGCCTCAGGCGGCTTGGTGCTGCAGTGAGTTATTAGTAGTAGTAGTTAGTATTATATAAATATTACTTGAAACATCACTCTAAGCTAAGCAGAAGATGAAACTTGCGTCAGGAAACTTACGACGTGGAAAATCTAGGTGAGGGAAGACCAAAGCATACGTGATTTATCGATTATTCTATGTTTTCTATGTCATTCTATGTTTTTAGAAATGTGTTTTTTAGTATTTTCCATAATTTCGTCGCCTAATTAAGAGCTATTTCTGTGAAATTTTCATGGAAGAAAATATACTTTTTAAATTTATAATTATCTAAAAAGATTTTTAGGTAATTCTCTCTATTGACCTTTGAAATAGTCTTTTAAGGTTGTCCTCTTAATACCACATTCCTCCATAGCTTTTCGCATCCTGATTTGTCAAAGTTGACGGCTTTGGCTACCTGCTTAATAGATTCCACAATGGGGCAACTTGGCATCTTACGACTATAACGTCTTGGCACAGCCGTGAATTTTCTATTAAAGATTTCTCTTATAAGGAATAAAAAAAAATTCAAAAAGAGCCAGTAGGGAGATACACTCCAATAATATAAATACCTGTTATAAATACCTATTACAAATATATTACTTGAAAGATCACTCTAAGCTAAGCAGAAGATGAAACTTACGTGAGGAAACTTACGACGTGGAAAATCTAGGTGGGGGAAGACCAAAGCATACGTGATTTATCGATTATTCTATGTTTTCTATGTTATTCTATATTTTTAGAAATGTGTTTTTTTCATATTTCCCATAATTTCGTTGCCTAATTAAGAGCTATTTCTGTGAAATTTTCATGGAATTGAAGTACACTCTGCCAAAAATAGTCTGTTGCTGCCCTATGCGTCTCTAGGCGTCAAGAAACTTAAGTCTAAGTATGTTGTCAGTTATTTTCAGGCATGACCATGGAGTATCAGATGCTTACGAAGTTAAATACTAAGGCCCAAAGAAAAGCCTTCTCTTTGAAATAAAATGGTTGTCAGTGACAAAAACCGATTATAATCCATTGCAATCAGCTATATTTAACGGCCAACTGTTTCGGAATTACGTTATGCTGTAGAGTGGGTAAAGAACAAAATGCCCGTTCAACAGAGTTTCCTTCTCACAAGTAGTCTTTATCAAGGTTGCCACCCTTTAGTATCACTATTTCTAGTGATGTTTTATATTGCCAAAAACAATCGCCAAATCAGCACACAAATCACTAAATTATTGAAAAAAAAACACGAAATAAACCCAAAAACCATTAAAATGTAGTGATTTTTTTTTCTCACAGGGTGGCAGCCCTGGTCTTCATACAGGATTTCTCTTGGTATATTTACAGCGGTTGACCGCTTCTGAACAAAAAATGGCAACCAATCAAAAGTAGTACCAGTAGATTCCTTATCTTGTGTTCTTCCAAATATCATGGTTGATTTTCAGACAATGAAAGGTTAATACGGAGCTCTTCTAATCTTGTTATACCCACCAATAAGAATGAAAATAAAGGATACGCAGGCGTGGCCTCTTCTATTTTATATAAACTTTCTAAGGTGTATTATCCTTCTGACCTCTACTCTACCAATTAGGATATGGCTTAGGCCCATTGATAAAAATACGACACAGAATCCATGTTCTTTGTGTTTATGCGTAATAATCATTAAGTTGTAGAGCGTTTCCTAATTAGTTATTTTTTCTTTAAGACGTGACTTACTTTCATTTTTTATATGTACCAAAATTTGTAGCATTGTCAGGTAGTTGAAGATACTTTGCTACTCCTAGCAACCAGACAATTGGCAAAGTTTGGGTGGTTAGCTTGCACCAAAAGAAAATCAAAGACTGAATATAATAGACTCTTTGGCACTCTAAGATGTGCTTAATAGGAATTAAAATTACTAAAGTCATTGACAGCGGAGTATTGCCAACCAGATGAATAGGAATTTAAAAAAAGCCCAATTTGATTCTAAGGTAATTAAATTTAAACAATTAAAATAGTTTAAAAATAGTAGTAGTAGTAGTAGTATGACGGCACTAGACCCTTAAGTCAAACTGGCGGTGCTGATCTCCGTTTCGTGACCCTTCAGCCGGGAAGTGCAATGGGGGACTGGGGGCCATTCATCCTGTGCTTTCGCACACCCTTCCTGCTTACCTTCCACAGATTTCTCCAGGTACCCATTTAAAGCTGGATCGACTCTGGCTGAGCTTACAGAGTCACGCCAGTGACCCCCGCCCAAACCAAATAACTGGCTATGTTAGGGATCAATCCCGTGCCCCTTGGACAGAGAATTCTCAAACCATCGCGCCAACCACCAAGCCATTACGGCTAGTTTTAAAGAAAATATAAAAGTAAAAAAATGGAAAAAGGAAATCTTTTGTACTCTTGTTGGAAAGTTCGAGTCTTTTATCTTCTGCCCAATGTAAAGCCGAAAACAAATATATTAATAAGATAAATGCAACCAACATTTCCATATACGTTTTCATAATTAGGATTATGTTTTGACCGAGGTAACGCTTGATGGTTTAACGTTTTGCGTTATTGTTTGCAGAGAGGAATTTCCTTTTTTTATTAATTTCCCACACTCCTTAGCCAGTAAAACAGACAAAAATTCTCACAAAAATGTAATATTTAAAGACACTTACTTACACAACATTTCATAATGCTAAAAAATACTAACCTAAGGAATACTTAATAGGATACTTGAGAGTAATTAAAAGACCAGAAATAACCAATGACATGCTATTGATCCCCAGAAAAGGTATTGATAACCAAATCAAAGAATCCAAAGCCCAGTACCTCTGGGCTTTAGAAATTAGCTCTGCACCTACTTCTAAGAAACAGGGCTTAGTGGATTGTCATTTAGCTATAATATCGCTTTGTTGTAAAGTTGCAGAGAGTCAATAGCCAAAAATAAAAACTGCCGTTTGTAAGTTTCTGGCTTTTAGACCTGATTGGAGTAGTATTTAATCCCATAGTTTCTTTTTAATTTATCATATTCAATTAACATAAAACACACACAAACAGCAACAACAAACCGTAGAGCTACTTTCTTTTCCAGTTAATTTTTTTTTATTATCATTGTTTTTGCATCTTATTATGTCTTCACGAAATTTTCGCTTTGTGTGTTTTTTAAGGACTTTTGTTCGGCCTTAATTTTGGATCGTTTCTTCATTATATTTTATTGATTCATTTTTAAATCTTGTTCAATTCTTGCAAAATCCAAAATTGCGCTACCTAAAAGAAAAAAATGAGCCGAAATAAGTAGAAAGGTCAGGTCATAGCTAAAAAAATTTAACTTGAATAGGTAAACTGCACAGTTAAAAAAAAAGCTTCGGGAATATTCTGTATCGAAATTTTTTTTTTTCTTTAATAACAGAGTTGAAATTTGTATCTGCAAGACAATCACTTAAAAATGTTGTCACACATGTTTATTTACGTCAGTTTCAGACCGAACCAAAAAGATACCTAGTTAATGGCCTTAGGCTTCCTTCAGGTGAAAGCGCGTACAAAGAGCAACAAAATCTAAATATTACGAGGGCGAGGGAAACATTAGGATTTTAGAAATGCCTATGTGGGGCATGGCGCAACATCGGTTGGGAGCGACCGGTCTAGAGGATCCCTTCTAAAAACGACTTTGGGTTTGAAAAATGCAGCTTTTTGTGTTTCAAATAAGCAACGATAGTCACTTTATATATATATAAAAAAATAAAAACTTGTATGTTTTTTAACACTTATGTGACACTTATTTAACACTTATATGTGACAAGGAGATATCTCCTAAAATAAAACTAGAATAATTTGATATTCGTTAGAAACCTTCGTCTCAATTTCTCTCTCTTTCTATTCCTCTATCTTTCTCTGTTGCTTTTTTTTTAATTTTACTTTGTTCCAAATCAAGAGAAAGAATTACCTCAACAATTACTTGCCGATACTCCGAATTCACACACTTACTTTCTATCCCTCTGTCTTTTTCTGTTGCTTTTTTTTAATTTTACTTTGTTCCAAATCAAGAGGAAAAATTACCTCAACAATTATTTGCCGATACTCCGAAGTCAAACACTTAATTTCTATCCCTCTATTTTTCTCTGTTGCTTTTTTTTAAAATTTTACTTTGTTCCAAATCAAGAGAAAGAATTACCTCAACAATTATTTGCCGATGCTCCGAATTCAAACATTTACTTTCTATCTCTCTATCTTTCTCTGTTGCTTTTTTTTAAGTTTTACTTTGTTCCAAATCAAGAGAAAAAATTACCTCAACAATTATTTGCCGATACTCCGAACTCACACACTTACTTTCTATCCCTCTATTTTTCTCTGTTGCTTTTTTTTAAATTTTACTTTGTTCCAAATCAAGAGAAAGAATTACCTCAACAATTATTTGTCGATACTCCGAATTCACACACTTACTTTCTATCCCTCTATCTTACTCTGTTGCTTTTTTAAAATTTTACTTTGTTCCAAATCAAGAGAAAGAATTACCTCAACAATTATTTGCCGATACTCCGAATTCACACACTTACTTTCTATCCCTCTATCTTACTCTGTTGCTTTTTTTTAATTTTACTTTGTTCCAAATCAAGAGAAAGAATTACCTCAACAATTATTTGCCGATACTCCGAAGTCAAACACTTACTTTCTATCCCTCTATCTATCTCTGTTGCTTTTTTTAAAGTTTTACTTATTTCCAAATCAAGAGAAAAAATTACCTCAACAATTATTTACCGATACTCCGAACTCACACACTTACTTTCTATCCCTCTATTTTCTCTGTTGCTTTTTTTAAAATTGTACTTTTTTCGAAATCAAGAGAAAGAATTACCTCAACAATTATTTGCCGATACTCCGAATTCACACACTTACTAAGCATATCTTCAACAGTAAGACGAAAATTCAGTTCAGACAAGGTCATATTTGTCGTTGTGGCTTTTTTGTCAATTTTGTGACCTTGGAGATTAATTCCTTCTAAAGTCTTTGAAAGGACCAACCAGACTTTGGGATAGAACCCGTCTGGAACCCGGCTCAAAGCTCCTTCCAGCTGGCGACGATGGAGTGGGCTTAGCCTATAACAAAAAAGGGATGTGACGCTCGGTTTAGAAGCACTGTATTATTGGCTGTTTTTTCACTAACGGTGAGTTAGAAACACTGAAAAAAGAGACTACTAGCTTGTAAAAACGTTACAGTTAATCTTTCGGTCAGCTGATCTGTAAACTGATTTATAGTCAATTCAGCTTTCAACCTACTGGTCAATTTACTGTACTGTTAATTTGGAAAAACGTCTCTTGGTCAACTGATCTGTGAACTAATCTATGGTCAATTCAGCTTTCGACCTTTTGGTCATTTTACTGTACTGTTAATCTGGGGGGTCAACTGATCTGTAAACTGATCTATGGTCAATTTAGCTAGGAACTTTTGGTCATTTTACTTTACTGTTAATCTGGAAAAATATCTTTGGGTCAACTGATCTGTAAACTGATCTATGGTCAATTTAGCTAGGAACTTTTGGTTATTTTACTGTACTGTTAATCTGGAAAAATATCTTTGGGTCAACTGATCTGTAAACTGATCTATGGTCAATTTAGCTAAGAACTTTTGGTCATTTTACTTTACTGTTAATCTGGAAAAATATCTTTGGGTCAACTGATCTGTAAACTGATCTATGGTCAATTTAGCTAGGAACTTTTGGTCATTTTACTGTACTGTTAATCTGGAAAAATATCTTTGGGTCAACTGATCTGTAAACTGATCTATGGTCAATTTAGCTAGGAACTTTTGGTCATTTTACTGTACTGTTAATCTGGAAAAATATCTTTGGGTCAACTGATCTGTAAACTGATCTATGGTCAATTTAGCTAGGAACTTTTGGTCATTTTACTTTACTGTTAATCTGGAAAAATATCTTTGGGTCAACTGATCTGTAAACTGATCTATGGTCAATTTAGCTAGGAACTTTTGGTCATTTTACTTTACTGTTAATCTGGAAAAATATCTTTGGGTCAACTGATCTGTAAACTGATCTATGGTCAATTTAGCTAGGAACTTTTGGTCATTTTACTTTACTGTTAATCTGGAAAAATATCTTTGGGTCAACTGATCTGTAAACTGATCTATGGTCAATTTAGCTAGGAACTTTTGGTCATTTTACTTTACTGTTAATCTGGAAAAACATGAACGTTGACCAGTACTTTTGCATGAAGAAGGAAAATCTAACTGACCATTTTCTGTCCTATTTTCATATTAATATTAAAAATTCATATCAAAGATAGTTCAAAAAGCACTATTTTATTTTTCTTGTAATAATAATCTTTTTACACTAAAAAAGTTCCATCAAAAGGAACTGTGTGATTCTTTTTAGAAGAAAAAAACATAATCAATCTATCACGTTTATGACAAAACTCGCCTTTTTTAGACATCGAAATTATAAAAGATACTACAACGTTGTATCAATTAAAAAGTAATGGCCACACAAAACGCTTTAAACATTTGTCATACAATAGCTCTATTACAGAATTCAACCATTCTGTAAAACAGAATATTATTCATCACCTAAAAAGTATTACTCGTTAATTGCCTTCAGAAACATTGAAAAAAAACTTGATTTTTCGAGGATTTTTTACTTGTTTAATTTATTATCATTATTAATATTTTATTTATATATTAATTATTTTTTTTGAAGAAAAAAACATAATCAATCTATCGCGTTTATGACAAAACTCACCTTTTTTAGACATCGAAATTTTAAAAGATGCTACAACGTTGTATCAATTAAGAAGTAATGGCCACACAAAACGCTCTAAACATTTGTCATACAATAGCTCTATTACCGAATTCAACCATTCTGTAAAATAGAATATAGAACTTTTTATTTTTTATGATCAGTTCTATGGTATTAATAGCTTTCTGAGGTCAATCAGAGTGTCTTTAGCCGTTTTACAGCTTAGGGGCAATTTGAGAGAATTATTTACACGGCCCACAATTAGCCTGTAGTCCAGAGGCGTGCCCTGCAGCCCACAGGCATGCCGCCCGTCAAGCTTTCATACTTGGTGTAAAACATTAAGACCCATTATCCTAATTAATCCTTCATTTAATATCTACTGGTTTTAGAAATATTCGGTAAAAATATTAGTGATATATAATTCAATTATCACAACTTAAACACTAAATTTCTGTTACTTGAATTAGTGCGAATTTTCTATTCACAAATAAATTATAGAACAAGACTTATCACAACTAGCAATGCCCCCCCCCCCCACTGAAGAGGCTAACCAGTAAAAAATATCCCTAGTCCATATTGACCAACAATTTAAAAACATGTTATCAAATCTTTTCCCTCGATATTCAAACTTGACTGTTATTGATAACTTCGAAGACCACACTGCCTTTCCATGACGAAAGTAAAACAGTTCAAAATAGGGATGATACCTTTTTATTGACAGTGAATAGATATAAAATTATTTAACTGGATATTTCGAACACATATACAGTGTTCATCATCAGCACTAAAACTCAGGTTTTAGCACTAACATCATCATCAGCACTAAAACTAATAATTTTATATCTATTCACTGTCAATAAAAAGGTATTATCCCTGTTTTGAACTGTTTTACTTTTGACTGTTATTATAAAACAGGACAAGTGTCTTTTCTACATGACAGTAAAAACAGAAACTATCAGAAATACGAGAGAGCCTACTGCCGCAAACTACACTTCAACGGCCTACAATTCAAAGCAAACCACATTTTCAAACATTTAATGCATAGAAACAGCAAAATTTTCAGTGCAAATATTTTTGAAAAATAGATGAAAACAGAGCGCTAACATTTACCGACATGCTATACCTATACATTCTAATCATCTTTCAGAAAAGCGTCATCACGACTTTTGGGCAAAGAGATGGGAGTTGAGGAGGAAGAACATCCCTCACACACATGCCAATTTATATTCCTTTGGAATTTTAACGTCACTCTTGAGCTGCATAAAAAAAATTGTTTTTTATTGTATTTCTGTCCGTTTTTTGTGTATGACAAATAAATATTTTATACATTATAACATAATTTGCCAAAGAACAGAACGCAAGGCCACGTGCCAGTGAAAAAAGAAGCGAAGGCAGTGTTAGGGAGGAAAGAGAAGAGGGAGATAGGATTGAAAGAGATAGAGGAAAGAAGAGAGAAATGGGAAGGATGGGTTGCCGATATACAGAGAGAGAAGGGGAGCAAGAGAGGGAGCAAAACTAAAAATGCGAAATGTTGCATTTTTTGTGGATAGGGGCTTGAAACCTCCAATATAAGGCTGTCAGAAATATTGAATTTAGTAGTATAGGTTTTATCTACATCGCAGTGAGGGAGACAGAGAGAGTGTGGGTGAGTGAGAGAGAGTGTGGGTGAGAGAGAGAGAGAGAGAGAGAGAGAGAGAGAGAGAGAGAGAGAGAGAGAGAGAGAGAGAGAGAGAGAGAGAGAGAGAGAGAGAGAGAGAGAGAGAGAGAGAGAAGTCCGTGCGGGTTTGGGAAAGGTAGAAAGAATCAAAGACATTGATAGGGAGAAATGGGGAAAGAGAGCAGTGAGAGAGATAGATGGAAGGAGAGTGAAAGGGAGGGATTGGACAAAGGGAGGGGAATAGTCAGTGATAGGAAGCAAGAGGGGGAGTGAGAAAGAGAGAGACCGAAATTTTTATATTTAGTTCTTCATTATTTGAACTTCTTTGGCTTCACCATTCCAGGATTAAGCCAAATATCAATAAATAAAATTAGCTTCTTCAACTAAGCAGAAAATATTCAAAAGCCCTTCCAGCTCATAAGACCGATTTAAATCCATGTCCAGATAAAAAGAAAACGCCTTACTTTTCATCACTAGCCCACTCCTTCACTGTCAAGACTTTGTATATTAGTCTTCTTAGTTCACTAGGTGATCGCTCATTCAACGAATCTTGAGAGGGACTGCCGTTCGTATTTCCATTCATTTTCAGTTCTTCATCATTTGTCATTGTCAAGTATAATTCAACAGCTTTTAAAACCCATCTGAAAAAAGGATATTAGAAATCTAAAAGGAAAAGAAAAAATCCGTCATTTGCAAGTAGGAAATTAACTGGTAAATTTAATCTAGTTTAATCCATGATTCCCAACGTGGGGCATGGCAATACTTAATGGTTCATAGACAGGATATACACCCTTCAGCTGACTACTTTAGAGCCTTAATTTTGAAAAAAAAAACATATTAGTTTTTCAATGACGTTATACACTGTATAAAAGGATTTTTATTCAGACGATACTTTTCATGAGCATAAAATATGCCTAGAAGACAACCCTAAAAATATACTAAGTATCTTCTTAATCTTTAAGGGACATCAGGATTTTAGAAATAACTAGGTGGGGCATCACCGTAAATGGGCTGGGAGCCACTGATCTAAATGAAGGTTGATCCAAATCTAGAAGAAGTTCTTCGAGGGTCTGTACCTAGGATGCTTTGATCCATATGAAGCTTGATCGTTAAGTTTAAAAATAGCTATTATTCATAAATAGCTATAAATTTATAATTTATAATATTATTATAAATTAAGTTTATAAATAGCTATTAGGTTCTCCTAAATAATTTCTAACTCAGTCTAAAGTCTCCAGTCAGTTTCTGGTCTCTGCCGTGCCTCAAATAACAAATTATATTTTGAGACCTTTCTAGAAAAAAAATTAATATCCAAAATTTAAGCCCAAAATCCATCATTTCTGGGAAGGAAAGCAGATTTGTGACTCTAGAATTTAATACAAAATATACATTTATTCTAAAATTCATCGTACATCCTGGGTAAGGCTTACAAGAATATGGCCACTTAGAGGACTTTGGTCCTCTAATACCAAGTATTTCAGAAGGAACTTCGAAATTTTCTATTTTTGAGGCGTATTTTGCTTTTTACATAAAATATGAAAAATCACAATTAGGAAACTCTAGGGTGTATATTTTGCTGTCACCTATCAAGTTTTGTCTCAAATGTAAAGTACGGATTAAAATGTAACAATCGAAGAAACCAACAATATTACAATTACGACATTTTGAAAAACATTGAAAGTCATATTTTTACCTTTGATGTAGGAAGACACGGATGTTTGTATTTTACAATAGGCTACAATTTGAAGCATAACTCCTCCTACGAAGTTTCTCCCTGGACCCAGGTCCCTTGGGATGGGGGAAGCTTCTAGCAGTCTAGTCTCAAAGGGATCGAATATAAGAAATCTTAATGCACAAACTAAAACTATAAGTACTTTTTTAATTTAATGTATGACAAAAATAATTTATATCTAAGGGCGTTTTGTTGCGGTAATTTTTTTTGTTATTGAATTAGACATTAAATAAATGCTGTGTTAGATTCTGCTTAACATATAGAAACCGATTTACCTTGGTATAGGTAAATTGAGATTGTTGTTCTGACCACGTTCGAAGAAATTCAGATCAGAGCAAATAATAAACTGTGGTCATTGAACCATATAATATTTAAGTTCAAATATACCACTAAAAACTTATTACAACTAAGAACAAAACTACATAAGTAGTTAGTGACGGCATACCTGCAAGGCAAATTTAAAACTACAACGAGGCTGCAGTAACAAGAGTGAAAGACAAACTTAGCCCCATATATACGTATAGAGCCCCAAAATACGATCAAAAGAGAGTCCAGCGAATTTTACTTGCAGTTTTTCATATCTAATCGGTCTTGTTTCCTAAGATTCCACGTAATATTCTTGCCAAATTTCAGAATTCTGATATCGACTCTAACACAATTGAGATAGATATCGCAGTGGACCCGTTTTCTGTAAACCAAATGAGACCAAAAGCGTGCAGTGGATACGGTTTAATATCTAATGGTTGAAAAATACTTCTGATGAAATTATAGTTAATCCTACAAAACCATCGTTCCTTCCAAAGCAGTCCTTCCCTTGCTACATGTGCTCAGCTCGTCAAAACTTAACAAATAAACAATAAGCATGGGAGCCTCTGATAGTTGCATTGCCGTTAAACATTTTAAATTTGGAAAATCATGTGATACTGATGGAATAAGCTCCGAATATATTAAACTAGGCTGGACTCTGCTACACAAATATCTCTCTCTTTCGTTCCTAATTTGCCTTAAATTAGGATTGATATCAAAGCCGTATTGAGGGTAAGGACTTGAACCCCCTCCCCCAAAAAATCTTTGCCCGACTCGTAAAAACGTAATAAAATACATAAAACACATATTTGATACGTTGTTTAATATTTTTTATAAGCACCCGCCCCACGAGAAAATATCCCCGGATCCAGTTGGTGCCCAGTACATTTTGTTTGTATAAACTTTTAGGCTTATCATGGTGGGCACACCTTCTTGTTGAACTGTTAGAAAAATATTGCGTCACTTAAAAATAATTGCGCTGCACACTATACACTGTGGCAGTATTTTACGCAATACTGTATCATGAATTGTTGCTTACTCCATTTGAGCTAAGTGTTGATATTAATATTTTCAGTCTTTTACCTGACTATTCATTTACGCAGGTTGTTTTTGTGCAGTTTCCTGAAGATAAGCAACTTAAGATTTGATTTTGGTTATTTGTTTTGATTTTGGTAAGATTTGGTTATTTGTGAAAAATCAGAAAAATGAGGTATTTTTAACTTACGAACGGGTGATCAGATCTCAATGAAATTTGATATTTAGAAGGATATCATGTCTCACAGCTCTTATTTTAAATCCCGACCGGATCTGGTGACATTGGGGGGGGGGGGTTGGGAGTAGGAAACCTAAAACTTGGAAAACACTTAAGAGTGGAGGGATCGGGATGAAACTTGGTGGGAAAAATAAACATAAGTCCTAGATACATGATTGGCATAACTGGAACGGATCCGCTCTCTTTGGGGTATTGGGGGGGGGGGGGGTAATTCTGAAAAATTAGAAAAAATGAGGTATTTTTAACTTACGAACGGGCGATCGGATCTCAATGAAATTTGATATTTAGAAGGATATTGTGTCTCAGAGCTCTTATTTTAAATCCCGACTGGATCTGGTGACACTGGGGGGAGTTGGGAGAGGGAAACCTAGAACTTAGAAAACACTTAGAGCGGAGGGATCGGGATGAAACTTGGTGGGAAAAATAACCACGAGTCCTAGATACATGATTGACATAAACGGAACGGATCCGCTCTCTTTGGGGTAGTTGGGGGGGGGTTAATTATGAAAAATTAGAAAAAATGAGGTATTTTTAACTTACGAACGGGTGATCGGATCTCAATGAAATTTGATATTTAGAAGGATATCGTGTCTCTAAGCTCTTATTTTAGATCCCGTCCGGATCTGGTGACTTTGGGGGGAGTTTGGGGCGGGGGAACCTAAAATGATAGAAAACGCTTAGATTGGAGGGATCGGGATGAAAGTTGGTGGGAAAAATAAGCAGAAGTCTTAGATACGTGATTTACATAATTGGAACGGATCCGCTCTATTGGCTCCGCTTCTATTCTGAAAAATTAGAAAAATGACGTATTTTTAACTTAGGAAGGAGTGATCGGATCTTCATGAAACTTCATATTTAGAAGAACCTCGTAACTCAGATATCTTATTTTAAATCTCAACCGGATCCAGCGTAATTGGGGGGGGGGGGCAGTTAGGGGAGATCGGAAATCTTAGAAAATACTTAAAGCGGTGAGATCAGGATGAAACTGGATGGGAAGAATAAAAACCTTTCTAAGATACGTGACTGACATAACCGGACCGGAACTGCTCTCTTTGGTGGAGTTGGGGGGGAGGAATTTTGAAAATTGAGGTATTTTTAACTTACGAAAGTATGACCAGATCTTAATGAAATTTGATATTTAGAAAGATCTTGTGCTTTAAAGCTCTAATTTTAAATTCCGTCCAGATCCTGTGGCATTGGGGGAGTTGGAGGGAGAAACCGGAATTCTTGGAAAACGTGAAAATTGGGGTATTTTTATCTTACGAATAGGTGATCGGATCTTAATGAAATTTGATATTTAGAAGGAATTCATGTCTCAGAGCTCTCATTTCAAATCCCGACCAGATCTTTTGACATTGGGGGGAGTTGGAGGGGGAAATCTTGGAAAACACTTGAGTCGCTTATTTAATGTATCAGTAATGCTTCATATTTCGTAAATTCCTAATTCTGAGAAATCGTGTTCAACGACCGTTGCGGCCGTTTTAGCTACAAAAAACTGCTTAACGATAATCGTTGTATGAGAGTCTGCATTATCATATTGAATTACCCACAATTGAACTTGCCACAAATCAGGTTCCTTTCTGCAAATTCTTTCATGCAGCCGTTTCAATACACTCAAATAGTAATCAGAGTTAATTATTTGACCATATATGATTGGGCTCCCCCCAATTTGACCATATATGACCATATATTACCATATTTGACCATATTTGACCATATATGATATGGGCTCCCCAAAAATGGGGAGCCCATTTTTGGACCACAGTTCTCCAATTCTCCAGGAGTCGAAAAAACGCATCAGCATTAATTTGATTTTTTTTTGACATCCTGAACTTTTTTTTCTGTGTCGAGATCCTGCCCTCTTTGAACCCCGCCACAGGGGCGGATCTAGAGCAAAATCTTGGGGGGGGCAATGTGGCAAAGGCACCACGAAAATTCATCAAATTGACAAATTTATTCTAAAAAAGAGTGTAAAAAAGAAAAAAACAGGGAAAGAGTGTTCCATAAAAATCTTGGGGGGGGGACCCCTCTGGATCCACTGGTGTCAGAAAACGATCTTCTTAAACTGGGCTTATCCTCAGAAGACGATCTTCTTAAACAGGGTTTATCCTCTTAAGGAGTTTTTTCCCCTTTTTCATAAAGGATTTCATTACAACTCGTTGCTCATGAAAATCACGATCGATTTCCAACGTCATGACAGTAAAATACACACGTACAAAAACAGAGCTACTTTAACGACAACCTGGTTTGAAGAACTGAAACTAATTTTATTCAAAGGGATTGATTTAAATTAGAGCTAATAAAAGAAGTGGGAGTACAGTTTAACAACAAGGCTCGTTCTTGCAGCCGAAAAACACAAAAAAATACGCACGACTTTAAATTTAAAAATATTAAAAAAGAATAGCCGAGTGGTTAGCGCACCAGTATTAAAATCCTGCGTCCGTTAGGGCAGGGGTTCGAATCCTGGAGTCGCTGGTTATTTCTTTTGGAAAAGGAGTCATTGGCGTGGCTCTGCAAGCTCTGCCAGAGTCGACCCTGCTTTAATGGGTACTAGGGGAAATCTGGGGAAGGTGAACAAGAAGTGTGTGTAAAATCACAGGATGGCTGGCCCACAACCCCCCATTGCACTTCCTGGCTGAAGGACCATGCAACGGGGATGAGCATCGCTCGTTTGGACTATAGTGACTAATGTTATGTCCTTTACGGCCCTAGTAGCAAAATTCTTGTTTTCTCTAAATAAGAAAATTCCGAATTATTTCAAATAAGAAATGTATTCAAACGGGAATTTTTTTTAATAAGCCGTTACTTGACTTAAATTCATATTATGCTATTTCATTTATGTTATTTGTTTTTCTTCAACTACACGGTGATCTTCCCAGCCGTCCTTAAAATTAGACAGTCTTTTATCTGACCATTCGACTTATTATCTTCGTAATTATAACGATATTCGAATTCAATTATGTCCATCAGTCAGATTAAATTTTGAGTCCCCGACTTCTAGTGAGTCTGCCAAGAATGCCTTCCCTGATTTGGCTAGAAAGTGTCATTGGTTTGGTACCTTTAGAAGGATTGTAAAAGAATTACTGATCTTTAATCAATTTAATTAGATTTATTTTTATTTATCTTACCTTTATTTCTTTAGCCCCCATCTGCGGTTGATATCTCCAATCTTAGTTTGGATTTTGTGTTGGCTTAGTATTTTTCTAAAGCAATTTGTACTGGCTTGCTTTTTAGAGGGTAGTCAACGATGGTTATTCGAGTTTATTTTTGCTTTGTATTTGATGATGAATGTTTCTGCTAATTTTAATATTGGGCGTATATTTGTTTTATGTTTCTTTTTGTTGGAAAAAGTCTATCCATCTATCTATTGTTTTGTCTTCTTTTTCTGAACCACTCCTATGTAAGTGAAATAAAAACATAATTTATTATTTTTACTTTTCTTGGAGATTCTAAGGTTAAACTGTTTAGCTTATTAACGGTAAATCTTCTCAGGTTCCAGCAATATGTTATTTACACAAGCTATTTATTAGACAAGGAAGTTTCCTTAACCTCACTGGGAAATTTAATTAAAGTTCCTCTTCTTTACAGAAGCCAAAGAATGTTAGAACTAAAGATCCAATTCTTGGAGTAAAGCCAATTCTGAAATGAATACTCACGAAAAACAAGGAATGCTAATCTAGAAGAAACTGTTTTACAATAACACTATTTTAGCCATTAGAACTAAAATACTTCCCCCTCAGAAAAAACCGAAATCCAGGCAAGACTATTCTTTCTTTGGGTGGAATCGAACCAGTTCATGGTAATCATTGGGATATGTAAAATGACTCTTTTCCATTAAATAAATGAAAGAATCATAGTTTGCAAACAATAGATATACTGCGATAAGCTGATTCTATATTTAATCTTATTTTGATCATAAATAGGTAAGAACTACTAAGTTCAGAATTGTGTATGAAGAGTAATTAGCATAAACAAACGCATATTTTTCGTTTTCGAAAAAGTGGTAAATATGACACAAAGAGGTGTAACTTCAATGAAAAATCGAGCGATTGAATCTAGCAAACTTAAAACGAAGATTCCACCCTTCTAACTACGAAACAAATCGTATTTTTGTTTATACGATTTTCACGATTCAAATTTCGGTTAAAAAATTTTTTACTCTTTTATTTTTCGATTTATATATTAGTTAAAACTGGTAAAAATGGAGGAATTGTCCATAATAAAATGTTCCAGTTTCCAAGGACAAAATCCCAAACGGTGGCATTTTGAATTAAAAGTAAGTTGCCATCAAGCCATGGCTAATAGGAGAAAAGGCCAAGACAGATAGTTTGAGTAAGTCATCTGGCATAAGCTTTTTTTAGGATTTTTTAAAAATGACGTCATTTCACTGGATGATAGATAGTCTATCATCCATCCATCCTACGGCAAAACCAAGTTAGATATACATAAAATGCTATGCATGATTTGCTTATTATAAACAAACTATAAATGGGTAGGCCTTAATTTTTTTACAGTCTGTTTGCACATGGAAATTCTTCTGTAGCTTATGGAAAATTGTAGAAAGCAATGGAATTTTACTGTCAACAAACCACGTGTTGACACGCAAACCGACTTTTTTCCTGCATGGCCTAGTTGTACACTTCCTCTTATTCTGGAAAAATATAATATCCTCTTGTTCAGTCATCGACGAATCCCAAATCTTCATTTTAACATCCATAGTCAGACACTATTCTCTATCATTAATTATCGCAAACTAAATAATTTTCATTCATGGTCAGAGAAACCGGTTCTACTCAGATCAAGAACTTGTGTGGGGTTGCTATAATACATAAGTACCAGACGTAGTTATTGCATTGTTAAAAAGCGTTGTTACAAACATACCCATTTAGTTAATTTTGGACTTGGCGGTAATCATTAATTCATAAATATATATTTAAGGTAGCTAATTAATTAAAAATTTAAAGCCCGATAAGAAATACGTCGTCTTATCAAGAATATAGATAACTTCGAAGACCACACTGCCTTTCCATGACGAAAGTAAAACAGTTCAAAATAGGGATGATACCTTTTTTATTGACAGTGAATAGATATAAAATTATTTAACTGGATATTTCGAACACATATACAGTGTTCATCATCAGCAGTAAAACTCTTTACTGCTGATGATGAACACTGTATATGTGTTCGAAATATCCAGTTAAATAATTTTATATCTATTCACTGTCAATAAAAAAGGTATCATCCCTATTTTGAACTGTTTTACTTTCTTATCAAGAATTTCAACTAAAAGCTAGAGATCATACGGTACCCAATTCGTATTTTTAGAATTCCTGAGAACAATTCTGGATTAGTTGCAATCAGACGACCACAATAAAGCAGGACTTCCTGCTGCAGAACGGCCTGCATCAGATCATACGGTGCTACATGTTTGTACAGTACTAACTGAATTTCCTTGGGGGTCATGGGTTTATCCAAGACTATCTCTTCTTTTCCAATTACTCCTACTGTCAGCTAAAAAGAAAAACATTGAAAGGAAAGCTAAAAGGAAAAGCATAGTTAGTAAACTATTTGGTAAACTAGACATTTATATCGTATTTCTTTTAGTGTAGTTTCGCTTTTATTTTCAAAACAATTCTAATTTTACGAGTTAAAACATTTTAATTTCTTAAATGATTATGTCAGGCATACATGGGCATCAATTTATCATTATTCCACAAGGCTCGTCATTTAATAAGATTTCAATATAAAATAAAAAAAACGGGCTACGCAGTTTTCAAAGCTTTTTCGTGAGTATTTCTACTGTTCTACTTCTAACTCTTAGCTAAGAAGAGAAGCATAAAATGAGAAGTTAAGAGGAGAACCATAGTTAGTAAAACAACAATCATAATAAATTAACAACCTCTAGATTTGAATACTTCGATACGTAGAAACTTAATAGTTTAATATCTTTACATTCTTTTTATAGTTCAGTATATTCTATTAAATTTTTATCGGTCAATAAATGGAAATAATTTGCAATTAAATGTTTGTGCTACAAAAAAAATACAAAGTCAATCTTGGGAATACTTGGGAACTCCTCTGGGAATAAGTTGCATGCGTCCCAAATTATTCGGTAAACTAAATATTTACTACTACTACTACATTAAAAACTCGCTGCATCACAAAGCCACCTGAGGCCAACAGAGCTACGTACACTCATCCATCTCAATATATTTAAAGCCTCCCTCTTTACACCCTCCCAGGAAGTTCCCATTTCCCTTATTCCCTTTTTACGACATCCTTTCACCCCAACCATGGACGGCCTGTTTTCCATTTAGCCCTAGATGATTGGCCGAAAAAGACAATCTTGGGAAATCTGTCATCCTTCATCTGCAAGACATGCTCTAGCCATATGCTAGAGCATATACATATACATGCTCATTATAGCCCTAGAGAGCTGGATGACTATTTGTCAGTCGGGTACTCGAAACAATCCGTAGGCAATTTCTCTGGAAAACATCTAGTAAATTTTCATCTGCTTTTTGGAGCGCCCATGCCTCAGAGCCATATTTGACCACTGTCATCACTGTACCTTCCAATATTCTAATCTTGGTTTGCAGACTTATCTTTCTATTCTTCCAAACTTTTTTTAACTGTGGAAAAAAACCACTCAGAGCCTTGACTATTCTATTTTTAACATCTTCACAGTACCTGCCGTCTTTACTAATAACCAAGGTAAGTGAATTTGTCCACTTGATCAATCTTTTCGTTACCCAACGTCACCTTTTCATCTTCACTTATACCTAGCCTTAGCGACTTAGTCTCCTTAACGTTAATTTTCAAATCTGAACCCGCAAAACCTCTAAAAGTTAAAAGATTTTGCTAACATTTATATCTTATTGTTAAGCATACTTGGAGATCAAACAATATTTTTTCCCATCGAGGGAGAGGGTTTATAATTTAATAATACTCAAAAGTAAAATAAAACAAGACTAATGGATTGCGTAGAGCCTTTAAAGTTTTTTTCACGTAGGCTCAACTCCTTCCTAAACATAATGTTTCTAGGATGGCTCTGACCTTATCCCGGAAGTCTGGGCGTACATAAGTGTTTTTTTTTTTTTTTTTTTTTTTTTTTTTTTTTTTTTTTTTTGTATCTCCTTGAAAAATTTTAAGTTGGAGGCTCCAAATACAACCAGAAAATCACATTTCTGAAATACTCAAATACTATCGTTTTTTCTTTCGGATATTGCTGAACGGGTCTCGACAATGTATATTGCCTATGCTTTTTAGTAGTGAATAGACAAACCTTTAGTTTGAAGTTACTGATAGAGAGCTGTGGGAATTCGAATCAATTAGTCAAAAGTGTTGAATTTGGAAAGCGTTTCAATAGGCACTAAATCAAAATTTTTTTTACACAATTTATGGACAATAAGAACTAAACGTCATCCGTCAAAGTTATTATTAGTATTTGTTTTTTAATATAACATCCTCTCGTATAGCTGCTTTATGTTTTCTATATTACGAATTTGCATTTGATAATCACACAACAATTAGCCTTGCCCATCCTAAGCTGTTCAGCAAATTATATACTATTTTTTGGCTGTTTTCCAAATAATACAGAAATAGCATGTGAATAAGAAAATACATAAATAACAACCACGTATCCAACAATAATGGTGACAATCAATGAGAAGGTGAAAGATACTTAGCCCCAAAAACAGTCGTGCCTGCTCATGCTTCAAACCAGGGAGTCAGATCACTAAAATGTGGAAGGGGAGGAGGAGTAAATGTATTTTTTTCAATATCTTAAAGAGGGGCAAATTTTGTTGTTTCATCGATTTGTTTTATGAAAAACCAAAAAGAGTATTTTCTTAACGACAATTGTTTTGGTTCTTTCAGACAAATTTTATCTAGCGTGATAATTCAAAAATGACACTTCTCCTTTACTTCCAGATCAAGCACCTTTTAAAGACATTTTTCAAAGCTTTCTATTGGGAAAGTGGAGTGAATAATGACTAACAAAAACAATTGAGGACCCAAGGAAAAAGAATTGAGTTAATATTGACCTTTCCATAAATCTCAATTTGAAATTGCTTTCAAGAATAAGCAATAGTTGCAGCAAAATCTACCACCTAGTGAAGAGAAAATCACAACCCTTAGCAGCCGAAACTTAAAAAACACATTTTGAAATAAACTTTCAAATGTAAAAGAATCACCATTTGACAATGATTAGAGTTGTAATTATTATCAAAGTTTTACAATTAGTTGTGAAATAACAAGCAACTGGCTATTTGTAATAGCTAAACTAAAACTGTTTTTAGGTTGTTTTTTTTAGATCGTGGAGCATCAAAAATTCAAATATATAATTTTAAATGCTGTTGTGTAAGCTTTTGTCTAGGGTAAAATAGTGCCAATATCTTTTCTTCTCTGGATTCTATAAATTTCTTAGGAAACTTCGGGCGTAACTATTATCCAAGCTAAGCTTACAAGCAAAAAGTAACAAAAAGCAAAAAAAAAGTAAAAGCAAAAAAGAAAACAAATTTAAGGGAATTTTCAAATAGACCTGGAAAAGTCTCGAAAACAGAAACTCAAAAACTGATGAAAGTCAAGTTCTGGAACCATCCTGGACAAAAACCCTAAACAAGAGGTTATGAGTCACCCATCTTGAAACACAAGGGAAATCCTTTTTTCAGGGGTAGCAGTGATGTGTCTTCCTTTTTTTATCTTTTTTTCCGCCAATTTTTTCCAAACGCCATTTTTGCACTATGCACAGGCAAGTTTTTATACTATGCATTGTCTTAGGATCCAAGAAAATAACGGAAAAGTCAAAAAGCAGAATAGAAAAGTTGATTTACTCGACTGGTCCCCTCCGTTAATTTTTCAACATTTTTCCTTTCTCCGCAACATTTTTCTTTTCGTACCCTTTTTCGTTTTCTCTGTTACTTTAGTTTTGTAGTTTTTAGTTGTCGTTGTTTTGTTATTTTAGCTTTATAGTACTAGTTCTTTTTTAGCTGTTTTATAGTTGTTGTAATTGGTTTCTTTTCTCCTTTTTTATTAAGTCCTACGTCTTGTTAAACTTAATATATCAAATATTTGAATACATAATTTTAAATGCTGTTATGCAAGCTTTTGTCTAGGGTACAGAAATTGTCCATATTTTTTTTCTCTAGATTCTATAAATTGTCTCTTTTTTCTATTTTTTGCAAAATGTGTGAGTCTTATTTTTCTTTCTTTTCATACGTACATTGAAAAAAGCTAAACTAATAAAGCTAGAAACATGAAAAATTTTGGAGAGTAAACTTATAGCCATGAGAATGCATATAAGCCGTACAAATCCCCCTCCTCTAAATAAATTCAATGAAAATAGCGACGACGACCACGATGCCTTCCCATCACAAACATTGTTTGTGAAATTCAATAAAAAAAAAAATTCAACTTGGAATGACATTATGATTATGAGGGGTAAGAAGGTTGGTTCATTCTTAGTACCAAAAACACTAACAAGAGGATACTAAAAAAAAAAGAATATTTTAAAAAAGGGAATATTTTTAGTTTTAAGATAAAATTCTAGTTCAAAGGTAGAGTGATTGCTATTAAAACCATTGATTAGTTTGATTGCTATTCAAAACGTTAGTTGATTCTGTATCTGTAATACTTTCAAAATTTTGAACCACATATGGCCAAGGAAAGGTCTACTCGGATAGAAATCGCTAAAAATCGCATAAAAATAGCCAAATGCAGAAAATACTACTAAATTTTAACGAAGTTGACAATAGTTTCAACCCTGCTCATAATCAATTATATCGAAACAATTCCTTAAAAAGACTTGGTGTTAATAACTAAATTATATCAAATAGTGATTTGGTATAATTATTAATTTTTGATTTCATGGAAATGAAGATGACTTTTTTTTTTTTTTTTTTTTTTTTTTTTTTTTTTTTTTTTTTTTTTTTTTTTTTTATACTAGTATTTTGATTTTCAAAAATAAATATTTCACTGACACATCAAAGAATCTATCAAAATATGCGCTGTTTCATTAAGCAAGATAATACTACTCTTTAGGGATTACGGCAAAACCTTTTCCCCAAGAATGGCCTTACCAATTTCCCGTTGACAAGAACGGTCGTGATAAATGGTGAAATAGAATCTACTAGCTGTTCCAAAATAGAAGAACAATATCGGACAACTGACCAGATCCTAACAGAGCCAGCACGACGTTTTACATCAATCATTCGGTCTCGTAGGGATTTGTTCTCAATCTGAAAATACATTTTTGAAATTACAATGAAAGTGCACTAAACATGAAATAGCCTTTTGGTAAAGGAAATAGTTTTATTGCTAAGCAAATTGAATGAGGGAGTAAAATCGAAGAAAATAGAAGTCTTTGATATGACTTAGGGCTTAAGAAGAGATACAATTTTCTGGTTACTCACCGCATACTGGCTTGAGACATGAATTTAAAAATGGCATTATCTTCTTACCTATCATCTCAAAACTATCGTTCATAAGTCATTTATAGTCAGAAAGAGCAATAATTATACATATATATATATATATATATATATATATATATATATATATATATATATATATATATATATATATATATATATCATGAAAAGAGAAATCACCAATGCAACAGCACAAACACAAAAAAAAAAAAAAAAAAAAAAAAAAAAAAAAAGAGAGACAGGAGGAGAAAAGGAAGACTGTTTTCCTAAATTAGTGATTAATATAGACCAGCACTTGAATGAGGCCTCAACCCTACTCATCCATACAATCACATAGGTCAAACAGCATAGCCACACACAATCAACCATAAAGAATAATCCATGGACAGGCAGTTATGTCGTCAATAAGTATAAGTCGTCATTTACCAAACAATAGAAAAAATAATATAGACAAATAATTCAGAGGCAACACCCAACATAAGGGCTCATCAGGAGAATACACTGGCCTATATAGGGTTTCGCCACTCTAAATTCTCTACCCAGCACAGTGTTGTGGCTACCACAGAATATCCATGGCATCCCCGCGTCAGGTATCACCCCCAAAATACATGCCTATGAAAGAAAAAAAAATAAATATATATATATATATATATACTAGCTGTTGGGGTGGCGCTTCGCGCCACCCCAACACCTAGTTGGTGGGGGCGCTTCGCGCCCCCCCCCAAGCCCCCCCGCGCGCGTAAGTCGTTACGCGCCATAATAGTTACGCGCCATTGTAGTTGTGTCCCTATGTCCCACCTGTGAATATAGATAGATATATATATATGGTTTTAACTACGTAAAACTTGCGAATATACAACATTCTTTGCTGTCCCATTGTCTTTGCATATAAATAGATTGTCAGGTTTACCGACTCTTGAACATGCAACATATAATGGTCCATGGGAAAACAATCTGTATTCAGATCTATACCTCATGATTCTAATGATTGCCCTTGAGCTTTGTTGATGGTGATTGCTAATCGACCATTCCCTGTCCCGGTGTCCCGGTCGTCATTTACATCCCCCTGTTTCCCCCGGTGTCCCCGTTGTAGTTGTGTCCCTGTGTCCCGGTCGTCATTTATATTCCCTGTGTCCCGGGTCCCGGTCGTCATTTGTATCCCGGTGTCCCGGTCTGTATATACATTCGTTTTTTAGTTTTGTTTTTCTCCTTTATTTTTTTCCTTTTTTTTTTCTTTTTTAGCTTATTTAGATTTTTAGATTTTTTAGTTTTTTTATTAGTTTTTAGTTTTTTTTTCTTTTTAGTTTTTTTGTCCCGGTCGTCATTTATATCCCCCTGTTTCCCCCGGTGTCCCCGTTGTAGTTGTGTCCCTGTGTCCCGGTCGTCATTTATATTCCCTGTGTCCCGGTCGTCATTTGTATCCCGGTGTACCGGTCTGTATATACATTCGTTTTTTAGTTTTGTTTTTCTCCTTTATTTTTTTCTTTTTTTTTTCTTTTTTAGTTTATTTAGATTTTTAGATTTTTTAGTTTTGTCCTGGTCGTCATTTATACTCCCTGTGTCCCGGTGCTTTGTTGATTGCTAATCGAACATTCCTTTTGTCCTGGTCGCTTTCTCTTTGAGTGTCGTCATTTATTTTTTTCTTTTTTAGTTCTTTTAGTTTTTACCTTTTTTAGTTTTTTTTTAGTTTTTATTTTTTTTAGTTTTTTACCTTTTTTTAGTTTTTTTAGTTTTTTTAGTTTTTTAGCTTTTTTATTTTTTTTATTAGTTTTTAGTTTTTTTGTAGTTTTTGCCTTTTTTTTAGTTTTTTTAGTTTTTTAGCTTTTTTATTAGTTTTTAGTTTTTTTTGTAGTTTTTGCCTTTTTTTAGTTTTTTTAGTTTTTTGTTTTTTTTATTAGTTTTTAGTTTTTTTTGTAGTTTTTGCCTTTTTTTTCTCTTTGAGTGTCGTGACGTCACCTGACACATCCACACATCCACAGACAGACAACTTATTTTTATATATATAGATATATAATTATACATATATATAATTACATCGGCACTCGGCACGCGGCAGGCTTCTATGTATAATGCTTCTATGTATGGATTCTCATTGTCGCTTGTCTTCTAGCCGCAGACACTTTGAGACAATTTGCTGTCTTTTCATACTGAAGTCTTTTCAAGATTTATTTGATTATAAAAGCAAGTCCGATTTCTAACAACGATATCGACTAAGCTTCAAACTTTTGCTTTTCTTTATTAAGGTTTTCGAATTGTTGTAATCTCATGTTAAAATATATACAGCTATTTTTGCAATTACCAGCCACCAGGCCTCGGCACTCGGTACGCGGAAGGCTTCTATATGTGGATTCTCATTGTCGCTTGTCTTCTAACCGCAGATAATTGGCTGTCTTTTCATACTGCCCCTTTTCAAAGATAATTGATTATTAAAGCAAGACCGATTTCTAACAACGATATCTAATAAGCTTCAAACTTTTGATTTCCCTTTAAGGTTTTTGAACTGTAATAACCCCTTGTTTAAATATATACAAATATTTTTGCAATTACCAGTTTTTGCTCTTTATGCAAATTAATGTCTTTTCATAATACAGTCTGTTCAGAGATATTTGATTATTGAAGCTATTCCAATTTCTAATAAAATAAAAAAAAACAAGTTTTTTAACTGAAAGTAAGGAGCGACATTAAAACTTAAAACGAATAGAAATTACTACGTATATAAAAGGGACTTTTCCTCCTTAACCTCCCGCTCTTTACGCTAGCTCCCCCCTCCCGCAAACCAAAAAAATTCCCCTGAAGACGTCTGTACACTTCCAATAGCCATTAGTATATGTAAACAACGGTCAAAGTTTGTGACTTACAGCCCCTCCTATGAGTAAGTCGTCCCTAAAGAATACGGCATTGGACTTTACAGTCCCTACCCGCGGTGCTGATCTCCGTTTCTTGGCCCTTCAGCCAGGAAGTGCAATAGGGGGGGGGGGCAGAGGGAGAGTGGAATTTAAGCATAAAAAGATAAATCTAAAGAAGTTGAAAGAGGAATACAAGACAGAGGAATAGGAAAATAAAGAAAAATTGTTACCAGAAAATTTTAACCCTAGTTCAAAGCACTAAAATGCATCAATAATTAAATCGATTAACAGGTTCAACGAACCTTGTTGGTTATAAAACATTTGCCCAAAAACCAAAGTATCTTAATTTCACATCAGAAACCATTGTCGCTGAAAAGTAACAATAGAGAGCATAATAGAAATATAATAATAGAAATAATAGAAATATATATAATAGCATAATAGAAAACAACGTAAAATAATAGAAAACCGAGAAAAATCTATCTGAAAAACGTTTAAGTTGTTTTTAGAGTGCTGAGCACTCCTCTTAAGGATAACACACAATGACGAATCCAGGGGGCCAGGGCCCCCCTCCAGAATTTTTCTTGCGCCCGCATTCCTTTTAATCATTTTTTACTCTTTTTTAGAATAAACTTGTCAATTAATGGGATCTTTATCACATTGGGCCTCCCCCAAGATTTCGCTGATAACACACAACACAGTTCATGATATTCAATGATACACAGTACAATGATGCCACACAGTACACAGGGATGGCTCAAAAGACTGTGCCAGCAAAGCTAATATAAAAATACCCAGGATCAACACAAGAATAATTGACAGAGTAAGAGGTAACAAGGGTATTTCCAGGACAAAATACCCCTAGCAAAGAGTTTGTTTCTTTACAAGTCGATGAGTCAATTGATTCGACAATACTGAACAAAAAAATGTTTCAGTATTACAATTTCAAACGAGCGAAGTTACACCGCAATAAAAAAATTTTCTTTGGTGTTAGTACATAAGGTAAACGACAAAAAAAATATCAAAATGGGTTTACCAGAGGGACGTAGGTAGTGCCGTATTTACAAAGAAGTTGTTCGAGGCCATTGCCCCAGGGTGCCAAAATTTAAAAGAATGTGAATTGGAATTTTTAAGAACCGCTGATAAGCGATATTCACATTGATAAACTCTTCCTTCATTTTGAAATAGCTTTTTGCATATACTGAAGCATTCTTAAAGCAAGATTAGGCTGGAAAGTCATAGAAAAATTTTCTAAAGGGCTTCAAAATTTGGTCATGGTTTAATGTCAACGATTATTTCAAATTAACTTAAGGGGGGATTATAAAACGAGGGCGTCAATAATATATGCATAAGCGGTGATTCAAAGTCAAATCTGGCTCTGGACATGGATGGCTGCAAATCGCCATTAAAACCATGACGATTTTTATTCTTTTTAAGTTTTAATCGCATTTCATTCCAATTCATTTATATTACTTTTCAACTTATTTCAGATAATTTTTTTTCTGAAACCTTGTGAAGTGCATTTCAATGCGGATATAAATAGTGCATTTTATTAAGCGTGTGCGATTTTATGAATTGTTTTTTTAGGCGAAGGAAATACTTTTTCTTTCAAGTGTAAACTACGTCCAAGTTGGATATTTAAAATCAAACTTGGACTGGGCATCCATATGAGGCCAAATGAAAAACAGGTCGCCCCAAAAGGGGTGGGAAACAGTCCCAAGAAAGGATTTAGAGGAAACTGGTACTTTATGAAAGTAGAAAGAGAGTGAAACCCTAAATAGAACAGGGTGGAAGAGGAGCGTGCTCAGCTGTGTTGACCTCAGGCAGCTTGGTCCCACAATAAGTTGTTAGTAGTAACAGCAGTAGAAAAAAAATTAAATGTTTCTGCTACAATATGTTCTAGCCCACAAATTTCAATTTACCTTACCAAGTACCATTGTCGCTCTGCTAAATTAAATAAAAATCAATTTTTTTTTTAACTGCAAGTAAGGAGCAACATTAAAACTTTAAACGAACAGAAATTATTCCGTATATGAAAGAGATTGTCCCCTCTTCAACGCCTCGCTCTTTACTCTAAAGTTTGACTCTTTATCACAACTCTACATTTTAAAACAATAAAAACTTTTGAAACCATTTGAGGAAACCCTACAAATTCCGGGGGCTGCTTTATTATTTACCTCATTCCTAATGGCCCTTTCCCTCAACTTATCCCTACGCACCCATCTCCCAATGGAGCAATTTAGCCCAGTTTATATATTACCATCATACTTTACAATAGTGCTGCTCTTTTCTTCTCGGTATTTGAATCAAACTCATTAAAAAATCCGCTGACAACACGATTCAAAAATGTGCTTCGTTTGAGTCGTGCAATAGATGTCGTTCCTAGTCTATATTCATTATGCTAGAAGCCTGAAAGAACAAGTTACAGAAAAGGATTAAAAAAGCTTTCACAGATTTGAGTACTTACAAGACCAGCACATAAATTTTCATCCAGTCATCAATTTTCAATTTATTTTCCCACGTGACAAGCTTGAGTAAATCACTGAATATACACGTGTTCACTGCAGTGTGTAAAACAAAAGAAATGACTTTGTACTGAGACAAAAGTAAAAAGATGCCCCTTAACATCCTTATCATGAAGAAATGTTACTGGTCGACTCTTTTTTAATAGAACCCCATGAACGGGTAGCCTCCGAAAATACATTATTATGAATGTAAAGCCTTTTCAAAAATGTTCCAGTCAAGAGGTACAAGGATTAAATTATTCAAATCAAATACTTCAAATCTTTGCTTGGAGGAAGGGATGAGGAGTCCGAAAAATTTCACTTTAGTTACCTTTTTAATGAGTAAAACAATAACAGACCCATTATCAGGAGGCACTCTCAGACACATACTTTAAGAGGACCGTGTTCACAAAAACTATCGAACATTCTTCAAACCAATAACAGACCAATCACGAAGCACAGAAGATTGTGTGCAAAACATATTCAATCAATCACTAGACTAATGGCAGACACATGTCCAAATACCTGCTTCACGAGGGTCATGCTAATGAAATTGTCGATCCATTTTCAAGAGAATAACAGGCACATCCTTATGCATTGTCAAGTAGAATGTTCAGATACGTGGTTCTGAAAGATCATTTTGCAAAGAATACTGGTCTATTTCCAAACCAATAGCAGGCCAACAGCTCAGTTGAGAAAATCATGCCTCCAAAAGTTGTTCAGGTATCTTCGAAAGACATGCATTCAGGGAGTATTCTTCGGGAAGACTATTTTCATGAAAATTATCGATCCATCTTCAAACCAATAAAACAAACATGTTCCGGCGGTTACAGGGAGCAGGTTGGGATACATGCTCCAGGAAAATTGTTCTCGTAAAATTTTTCGATTTCCCTTCAAACCCATAACGAACGCGTAACTAGACACAGAATATCATGCTCTCAAACGTAATTGATGCATCTTTAACAGAGACATATCCAGGAAGACATTCAGACGCAGGCTTCATGAAGATCACAAAATCTGACAAGTTAAAATTCGTTCAATTTTCTTCCGGTTTGCAAAATATCTTTTACGTTTTCTCTCTTGGATCCGCACTCCTATCTAGTTATAAAATTCAGTATTGCTGACCCCGTTATAGCTGTGGAAAAGCAAATTCGTGCTTATAATTCAATTTTGAAGAAGTTGAACCATCCTCGGTCATTGGTACTGGCCCAGTAGTTAAGATATACTTGTTTTGTTTTTTGTAAGTGTTTGTTTTCTTCCATAATTCTTGTTTTCCGTAATTTCTTTTTTTCTTCCGTTTATTGCTCCGTCTTTTCCTTTCTTTGTTTACCGGATTTTCCAATAAATAATAATAATAATAATATTTTTTTCTATAACTCTATTTACATATGTTTTTTCATATTATTTTACAAAAAAAAAAATTACGACTTCAGGAAATACATACAAATAGTGATCCTTCGTCAAACAAACAACTAGACACAAATCAAGTTCATCAAGATATCGGACCTTTCAAACAGTTCGTGGTAACGAACTGTAGTAAGGAGCGACCCGGCTCAATAGTAACCAAAACTCTAAAAAATGGAATTTTGATACCAATAGCTACATCAAAAGAATCGCATTTTAATGCTGATTTTAAATATATAAGTTTCATCAAGTTTAGTCTTACCCATCAAAAGTTACGAGCCTGAGAAAATTTGCGTTATTTTAGAAAATAGGGGGAAACGCCCCCTAGAAGTCATAGAATCTTGACGAAAATCCCACCATCAGATTCAGCGTATCAGAGAACCCTACTGTAGAATTTTCAAGCTCCTATCTACAAAAATGTGGAATTTTGTATTTTTTGCCATAAGGCAGATCACGGATGCGTGTTTATTTGTTTTTTTGTTTTTTTGTTGTTTTTTTTCCCCAGGGGTGATCGTATCGACCCAGTTGTCCTAGAATGTTGCAAGAGGGCTCATTCTAACGGAAATAAAAGTTCTAGTGCCCTTTTTAAGTGACCAAAAAAATTGGAGGGCACCTAGGCCCCCTCCCACGCTCATTTTTTCCCAAAGTCAACGGATCAAAATTTTGAGATAGCCATTTTGCTTAGCATAGTCGAAAATCATAATAACTATGTTTTTGGGGATGACTTACTCCCCCACAGTCCCTGGGGGAGGGGTTTTAAGTTACAAACTTCAACCAGTGTTTACATATAATAATGGTTATTGGGAAGTGTACAGACGTTTTCAGGGGGATTTTTTTGGTTTTGGGGGTAGGGTTGAGGGAGAGGGCTATGTGGGAGGATCTTTCCTTGGAGAAATATGCCATGGGGGAAAAAAATTCAATGAAAAGGGCGGAGGACGAATCTGGTCACGTTAGAAAAAAACGTCAAATTAAGAGCTTAATATACAATGCTGGGTGTTCGGAGCCTTTCTATTATGGAGTATAATTTGAAAATAACACAACTATACGAGCGATAAAACATATATACCACAACCATAACTCAACTAACGAAAGAACTGCTAAGAGATAACACAACTATAAAGCGAAAACAGGTGAAAACTAACGGGAAAATAAACGAACTAAGAGGTGGAAGGGGCCCAGAGAAAAAATATAATCCTTTTTCAATTTTGAGCCTAACTTCCGCAAAGGAGTAATAATGTCAGAAGCCCCGAAATACCGAATTATTTTCTTTTCAAACAGTTCGTGGTAAGGAACTGTAGTAAGGGGCGACCCGGCTCAATAGTAAACGAAACTCTAAAAAACGGAATTTTGATGCTAAAAGATACATCAAAAGAATCGAATTTTTACGCTGATTCTAAATATATAAGTTTCAATTAATTTAGTCTTTGTCATCAAAAGTTACGAGCCTGAGAAAATTTGCCCTATTTTGGAAAAAAGGGGGAAACATCCCCTAAAAGTCATAGAATCTTAACGAAAATCACACTATCGCATTCGGTATATCAGAGAACTCTATAGCAAAAATTTCAAGCTCCTATCTAAAAAATGTGGAATTATGTATTTTTTGCCAGAAGACAAATCACGGGTGCGTGTTTATTTGTTTGTTTTTTGTTGTTTTTTTCCAGGGGTCATCTTATCGACCAAGTGGTCCTAGAATGTCGCGAGAGGGCTCATTCTAACGGAAATGAAAAGTTCTAGTGTCCTTTTTAAGTGACCAAAAAAATTGGAGGGCAAATAGGCCCCCTCCCATGCTCATTTTTTTCCAAAAGTCAACAGATTAAAATTTTCAGATAGCCATTTTGTTCAGCATAGTCGAAAACCATAATAACTATGTCTTTGGGAATGACTTACTCCCCCACAATCCCTGAGGGAGGGGCTGCAAGTTACACACTTTGACCAGTGTTTACATATAGTAACGGTTATTGGGAAGTGTACAGACGTTTTCATGGGGATTTTTTGGTTTGGGGGATGGGGTTGATGGGAGAGGGCTTTGTGGGAGGATCTTTCCTTTGAGGAATATGTCATGGGGGAAGAAAAATTCAATGAAAAGGGCGCAGGATTTTCTAGCATAACTATAAAAAAAAACAATGAAAAAATAAACATGAAAACGTTTTTTCAAATGAAAGTAAGGAATAGCATTGAAATTTAAAACGAACAGAGATTATTACGCATATGAGGGGTTCTAAAAATACTTTAGCATAAAGAGCGATGTATTTAAGAGGAGATAAATACCTCGCTCTTTATGCTAAAATATTTTTAGTGATTTCAACTATTTATTCTACGGCCTTTTTGATTCAGGGGTCATTCTTAAAGAATTGGGACAAAACTTACGATTTAGTGTAAAGAGCGAGGTATTAACGAGGGTACAAACCCCCTCGTACACATAATAAAAATATAAGAATATAAAAGTTTGTTACGTAAGTTAATTCTTAAGTTACGTATATTTTTTACTAATAAAAACGTTCGTTGAATATTAAAAGTTCTAGTAGCCTTTTTAAGTAACCGAAAAATTGGAGGGCAGCTAGGTCTCCTTCCCCACCCCTTATTTCTCAAAATCGTTTGATCAAAACTAAGAGAAAGCCATTTAGCCAAAAAAGAATTAATATACAAATTTCATTTCAATAATTTATGTGCGGAGAGCCAAAATCAAACATGCATAATTCAAAAACGTTCAGAAATTAAATTAAAAAAAACTAGTTTTTTTAACTGAAAGTAAGGAGCGACATTAAAACTTAAAACGAACAGAAATTACTCCGTATATGAAATGGGTTGTCCCCTCCGCAGTCCCACGCTCTTTACGCTAAAGTTTTTAATTGTTTTAAAAAGTAGAATTGTGGCAAAGAGTCAAACTTTAGCGTAAAGAGCGTGGGACTGCGGAGGGGACAACCCATTTCATATACGGAGTAATTTCTGTTCGTTTTAAGTTTTAATGTCGCTCCTTACTTTCAGTTAAAAAAAACTAGTTTTTTTTTTATTTAATTTCAACACCAAAAACGGTCACAACGCACGGTCAGAAACGTGCTTCATGAAGATCAAGTTCACAAAATTATCAATCAATTTTTAAACCGATACCAGAAGCATATTTACATATTTTCAAAAAACAGGTTCTATATTATTTTACAAAAAAAAAATTATGACTTCAAGAAGTGCATACAAATAGTGAACCTTCGTCAAACAAATAACTAGACACAAATCAAGTTCATCAAGCTATCGGACCTTTTTCAACACCAAATACGGACACATATTCACACATCTTTCAGAAGCACGGTCAGAAACGTGCTTCATGAAGATCAAGTTCACAAAATTATCAATCAATCTTCAAACCAATACCAGAAGCATATTTAAGTATTTTCAAGAAACAAGTTCAAAAGAATATTCCAGGAACTTCACTGAAAATCATCAATCCATCTTCAAACCAATAAATAGACCAATAACTGTACGCAGAAGGTCATGCTCACAAAAACTACCAATTCATCTTCAAGACAATAACAAACTTTCACACTAATTACAGTGTCTTAGACGAGCAACTACAATACAAAATGGGATAGCTCAAGAAGAAAGGTTAGTAGGTAAGGGTAGTAAGGTTAATTAATTTTAACTCCTTTGTTAAATATTTGCTTATAATTTATTTTTTCAAGCCACTGATGTTATGACTAATTCAGTGAAATATTGGCTCACATTGACTTGTGGCATCCGTTTCTTCCTTGCCTTATTTAAAAAGAAGAATATGATTGACAGTCTTACCTGGTAATGCATTCCTTCTCTCCTTATTAAAATGGCCAGAAGTTCTGCTTGACCTTTAAATGTAGTAGTCAATTTTAGAGCTTCTAGGATATCATACGTACTCCTAAAAATAAAAAAATAAAATAAAAAAAAAAACCGTAGTAACTTGGCTCAGAGCTCAGAGCCTCTAGGCCACAAATAATGGAATGTCAAAAAAAATTCTCAGCGTTAAGTTGCCTTATTGAGGGAATATCCTTACTAAATATAAAAATCATTTTAATCAAATACCAAAGGAAAAAAATGGTTTGAAGTAGATTTGAAGATTACTTCTGTTAAGCAAAATATAACTGGTTATCACAAATTCGCATATAAAGCCTAAAAAAAGAAAAATCTATCGGTAACAAATCCTAATTCAGTTAAATTCGCCTCTAAAGCCTAACAAAAGAAAAATATGTCATCAACAAATACTAATTCGGTTTCACCAATTGCCATCTAAAGGCTTGCAAAACAAAAATATTTTGCAAGCAGTAACAAACTAAAAGAGTATCCACAGGCTTTCAAACATTAAAGAGATAAAACCAGCTTATGAGTCGCGGCACCCTCTACACCCAAAATGTGTGATAGCAGGGGGGCGTACATGGGAGTTATAGTTTTGCTTCTGAGTAAAATCACAGAGAAAACAGAGCTAACATGTAAAAACTGATGAGACTCGGAAATCGTAGGTTCTTTTTACTGGCTTAGTATTTCTTACAAAAAGAAGTTGGGTTTTTAAAGGGCGGAATGATTTGTCGCCCCGGGGATTGTATTTTCTTGTCAGTCTAGATTTATCACTAATCTTTGGTGAACCTGGTTGTTATAAAGCAAGGCCAATTTGTCCCAGAAATAAGGAATATTGTGATTGGCTTGCGAAAATATGTCGATGAAAAAAGCGAGGGAAAACTTTTAACGGAGCAGTATAAAAATGCAAAACATTACTTTGTGATGTTAATCTTACTGCTAGGAAAAAAAAACGTAACTTTGATTTTCTTTAAAGCAATAGGATTGCTGCATTAATCATCGGGCTATTGCTCAGAATTTTGATTACCTAGTGGATCTAGCGATCAGAAGTCAGAACTCAAACAGCAATAGACGTTGTTAATTTGACGAACATTTAATTAAGATTTAAAATTTGATTTAATTAAACAAAAATTAAACTTAATTTTAAATTTAAATTAAATGATTAAATTACTTTTTTAATTATTTCAAATTTTTCTAAATCATTAAAATTAGATTTAATTTTAAATCTAACTTTAAAAAATTGAAATTTATTAAATTTGACGTCATTTAAATTTAATATAGAAGATGTCACACCGATATTCTTATACAAGTGCACTCGATACTCGTAACTACAGAAACAAGGAATAAAAAGCTTGACCATAAGACCACGCTTCAATTAGCGCAGTCAGTCTATATTTTCTAATAAAAAAAAAATAATAAACAAAGAAATAGAATTCACATAAAAAATAAAACATAAACGGGACTGATTTCCAATAAAAGAAAAACAAACAGTTTCAACTAACTATTGGTATTTTTAAATTAAGCTTTGTATAGCCATTGCATTACGTCAAGGTTATATCCAGGATTTTTGTTTGAGGAATTTTTTTCAGGGACGGGGGGGGGAGGAGTTACGAAAAAACTTCAATACATGAAAAATCGTTTATTTCCATTTTGTTACACACGAGTCAGACAAAAATTTTGAAGGATGGACGGAGGTCAAACTCCTAACCCCCTCTCCTCGAACAAGGCCTTGATTACATCCCTAGGGACCAAAAGTGTAGAGCTTGCAAAACGTAATTTAAAATTTTAATCTACAGCATGGGTTTTCTCGTGTTTAAAACGAAAAGCTACTTTACCTATTTCATCGAACTCTGCGTAAAATACATTTGTAATTTTTGGGTTTTTGACTTTCTTCCATATCAGTTATGTCAACAAGATAAAGCTGTCAAAAACTTTGGTTTTGGAAATATGTTTTCTATAAAAATTGGACAAAGAAACGAAATTCATATGAAAGTTGGAATAAAAACGGGTATAATATGATATATGAATCTTCAACAAAAGAAAAAAAGCACAGATGTTAACAAATTCTTAACAAATTATTTCAACTTTTAAAATTAACTTCATATAATTTTGTTGCGTCCTTTTAGACGAAACCAGAGGTCTATCCCACCTCTTTTATATAATTTATATATTTTAATATAATAGTTTAATATAATAATTTAATTTTAATATAGTAATAACTAATTATATATATATATATATATATATATATATATATATATATATATATATATAATTATGTATAATATCTATATATATATATATATATATATATATATATATATATATATATATATATATATATATATATATATATATATATATATATATATATATATATATATATATATATACATATATATATATATATATTATAATTATATATAATATATATAACTACATATTATATAATTATAATATATAAAATATTATAACGAAACTTACGAACATAATTTACGAAAAAATTATGTAAATTAGATACTTGTAATTTTGTGAGCTTTTCAAACCGACAAAAACTTTCTCATACTAATTAAAAAGTATTTACTTATCGACAAATGATGAAAAGTCTGTATCCTCTTCGGTATATTTCAAAGCAGTCGGGACGTCTGTCAAACTTTGATAGCCAATGTATTCATGTTTAAGCTGAGTGAACGGCTGAACGTTCAATCGTTCAAAATCTTCGTCGCTGACAAAATCCAAATGCTCTATATTATTAAACTGATGTTAATTACTTTTCTACAAGCCAAATAAAAAAATTCCATATTAACTAAATATAACCATAGAATAAACAAAAGATAAAAGAAACAGCAATAAACACCTAGATAATGTGGTTTGCGACGGTCAGCAGCAAGGCGGATGGCAACGCTGCCGTTGAGCTTCAGCGTGGTCAGTTTTAAAGTTTAGACTAGACTCAATTGAAGGCTACTGCATCTACTGGGGATAAACAAACTTTCATTGACAATTTCTTTTTGCACGTGATAATACTGTTTCGAAGAGGGGTGTTAGTTGCATTTAATAAGCACCCGCATAGCTAGTTCAAATTTTAAAATTTCCAGCACAAAACGCTAAACACGCTCCAAATTTTACTATAAAAAGGTGAACCCAGTATTTCCTTTAACAGAATTTTGCACAGGTAAAGATGCCAAAAATTGGCGCTGTCACACCTGAAGTCCATACCTGATATTTTTACACTATGAATAAGGAGGATCAAAAAGTGATTTAACATACATTAAATAAATAATAGAAATGATTTATTATTACATAATCTATTATTATATGTAAATAAGTAATTGAATAATTCATTGTGGCCTCTTGGGGTATGATTTTAACAGTAAAGTTAATTTGTTTTGTTGTAAGGTTTGTGGTGCCGATTAGGATGTGCACTTTGCATTCCTCGTTTTATAATTTATTGAGTCCTATATTATTTTTTAATATATTTCTGCCTCTTGGACAAGTTTTCTTACTACTCGGAGTGACTGTTAAAACGAGAACCTGTAAACTAATATGTGCTCACTCAAAATTTAATCCTCCTGATTTTGACTGACTTCCTGATCCTCCCTTTGAGAACAGCTTAGAAAACAGTTTTCTGCAATTTTATCGGGAGTGTTAAAATGTCGGGTACAACTTTTAGGCGTGGTAAAGACAATATTATTAACCAAATATTTAGTGCTGGAAAATTTTCCAGAATTAATCTTCAAAAAGTACAGTAAAACAAATTTCAAAATTTCAATGAGACAGCAGTCAGCGGTGTGAATCTGTAAACTATGCCAGAATCGACCCAGTGTAAACTGTGACAGAGTTACATGCATCTAAATAGATGCCTTTATATAGCTTCTATCACAAAGCCGAAGCCTACTATTACTGCACATAAACAAAACACACATAGTTTAAACTTTTATCCTAAAATATATGAAGAATAACTTTATTCTGAAGACACTGCACAAGCAGCATCTATAGATGCCTTTATTGAGCTTAGAAAAAAGCATGCTATTACTGCAAATAAGACAAAACAAAAATAGTTTAACTTTATCCTAAAGTGGAGTTGACCCTACACTCCTTGTTTTTAAGATTTTTTCTTTGAGTGACTGCAAAAGCAGCGTCTATAGATGCCTTTATTTAGCTTCTATCACAAAGGATTAAAACCTACTATTACTGCACATAGGAAAAACTTACATAGTTTTAACTATATCCTAAAGTAGAGTCGACCCTACACCCCTTGTTCTTACGATTTTTCCTCTGGAGTGACTGCACAAGCACCGTCTATAGATGCCTTTATTTACCTTCTATCGCAAAGCAAAAGCCTAATATTACTGCAAATTGTCAAAACACACATAGTTTTAACTTTTTACTTAAAATATATCCTAAAGTAGAGTCGACCCTAAACCCCTTGTTTTTTAGGATTTTTCTTCTGGAGTGACTGCACAAGCAGCGTCTATAGATGCCTTTATTTAGCTTCTATCACAAAGGATTAAACTCTACTATTACTGCAAATAGGAAAAACTTACATAGTTTTAACTATATCCTAAAGTAGAGTCGATTGTTTTTACGATTTTTCCTCTGGAGTGACTGCAAAAGCACCGTCTATAGATGCCTTTATTGAGCTTCTATCACAAAGCGAAAACCTGCTATTAGTGCACAGAGACAAAACACGCATAGTTTTAACTTAATCCTAAAGCGGAGTCGACACAACATCCCTTCTTTTTACGATTTTTCCTCTGGAGTGACTGCACAAGCACCGTCTATAGATGCCTTTATTGAGCTTCTATCACAAAGCGAAAACCTGCTATTGCTGCACAGAGACAAAACACACATAGTTTTAACTTTATCCTAAAGCGGAGTCGACCCAACACCACTTCTTTTTACGATTTTTCCTCCGGAGTGACAGCACAAGTAGCATCTATAGATGCCTTTATTTAGCTTCTATCACAAAGGATTAAAACCCTACTATTACTGCAAATAGGAAAAACTTACATAGTTTTAACTATGGCCTAAAGTAGAGTCGACCCTACACCCCTTGTTTTTACGATTTTTCCTCTGGAGTGACTGCACAAGCACCGTCTATAGATGCCTTTATTGAGCTTCCATCACAAAGCGAAAACCTGCTATTGCTGCACAGAGACAAAACACACATAGTTTTAACTTTATCCTAAAGCAGAGTCGACCCAACACCCCTTCTTTTTACG